>NC_056731.1:50541425-50841425 GCF_019279795.1 Protopterus annectens | reverse complement strand
AACAAACCTAGGAGTTTCACACCCCTGCTAGATTTTATGCTGGTACCAGGTACATATTCCCTAACTAAAATTTGGGAAATCCCCCAGGCCCTTCACCTATAATCAGCCATGGTTCCCCCTCTATATCTGTACCAGATGTATGCACAGCCTCAGTGCGCATGCAAGTAGACAGCTCAGTGTCAGCCTCCAACTATGTCACAAGCAGAGTGAACTGGCATCAGCACCTGATGGTCCTCTGGTTATTCATCCAACCTAAGGGAGACGTTTGGTGTAGGCTGGACAGCAGCAGGATTAGCATGTGCGTTTTAGTTTTTTTCTTACATGGTGGCTGAACTTCAGGGCAGGCAGATTCAGCCATGGTACCCAGAGTCAAAACTTTAGATGTTGGTTTTTGAAATAAATAGAATGGGATGACAGTTGGCTGCGGAGTGTCTTAGGGTCAAACGCCTGACACATATCACAATGACTGCAGTCATGTGGAGTACCCAAAGGAAAAAGGCATTTCTTGTGTCTATCATTATGGGGAATTTGCCTCCCGCACTTGCATTTTCCCTTCCTGGATGACATGAAAACAAACTACAAGGAAAATAGAAAGGAAGGAACCCCAAGAGGGCATTTAATTTTAGAAGGCTTGGTAGATGAATCACTTTAGCAAACAGAGAACGGACCGAATTCAAAGGTAGCATTCAGATTGGTGGGAAAGAAGTTCTGAGTTTTAGGTGTCTGCATGTCATTAATGTACCTTAGGCCTTGAATGTATGCCATACATCTGATGTATGATGCCTGGAAGATATAAAGGCTTTGGTATACTGGCCAGTCATTAGGCTATCATCATCAAGATATCCCAAGATTAAAGAATCTCGCAGCAGTGATAAAGAAGGATATATGTCTGTTACTTTGTCAAGTTTTACCATCATTGATGCAAGGCTTAAGGTACATTAATGACATGCAGAGATCCATTTTCTTCCAAGATAACACGGACATCAAGGTTGTCACACATACTAAACTTCTAGGTGTCACTATAGATGAACACCTAACTTTCGACATGCATATAAAAAACAACATTAAAAAAGCACACCAGAAACTAGGCATGCTATACCGCCAGCAAACCTTCCTCAATTTCTCCTCAAAACTCTCCATTGCTTCCTCCTTCCAGTTCCCATCTCTTCTTCATGGTGCTCCTCTCTTTACCAACATACATGCCAGCCTAAAATCCAAACTAGACTCATGCTATAACAAAATTGCAAAGTTCATCATTAATGGACAACACTTATCTCACCACTGCACCTCTCCTTGATTACTAAACTAGTGGAACTTTCCAACTATCTTACATACATACAACTAAGAACTGCCCACAAACTAATATTCAATCCATCCAGCTGCCCTGCCCTTTCTTCTCTATTTACACTATACCACCCTAACAGACCTCTCTGCTCTGGAAATCAAATGCTCTTGCAAGTAATAAAACCTAATCTCTCCACTGGTCAAATGCTTCACTCCTTTTCCACTGCTAGACTAGGGAACTCTATCCTGCCTTCACTTAGATACATTAGTAATGGTACGTTTTTCAAAAAATCTTTGCGAAAACATCTTTCCTCCCAGTGGCTATGCTCATGTGCTAGCTCCTCACAAGCAATAACCTGACCTAATCGCTTTCCTATCACTACAGTTCCTACCTCTACTGCCTCCATCCTTTACTACCTTCAAAATCTTCACTTTATCCCTACTTGTTAATATAGGTTCAGACTGTAAGCACATAGGTTTAACTACAGTTGCATTGCATTATTACTTTATATATATATATATATATATATATATATATATGGTTTACTATTGAAAATGCGAACGGCACTTGGGCGACAGTAGGATAGTCGAATGTATAAGGTCGTAAACACGGATGTCGAAGACATAATAATCAATCTAGGAACGGTTTTAACATGGGTCAAGGTAGGGAAGATGTTTGTAGTAGGGAATAATACTGAACACCTACCTCGACCCATATTAAAACCGTTCCTAGATTGATTATTTTGTCTTCGACATCCTTGTTTACGACCTTATACGTTCGACTATCCGACTGTCACCCAAGTGCCATTCGCATTTTCAATAGTAAACCATATATATATATATATATATATATATATATATATATAAACTTTTAATACCTTATACAACTTTGTTCAAGCTTTGCATACTGTGAAACTTGTAGCCAATTGAGTTGTTATTCAAATGTTTTGTATAACTCACTGTGGAGCTTTTCTCCCTGGGCCTCCACTGAAAATTGGTACTTTTTGGCCCAGTGGACCTTCCTGGTAAACAAATGCAAATAAATAAATAAAATAAATAAATTATAAAGGTTAAATTGCTGCTAGATAATTTTAGCAAAATGAACTCTAAATCAGTGCCCAGAAGATTAATAACAGACTATATGGAAGTAAAGTAATCACTATGTAAAATTAACAGGAGTTATGCATTCAGTGGAAAAAACTGCAGAAGGAATGTGGCAAGTTTTGAGAGGGGAAACTGTTTGAATGCAAGTTCACGAGGATATATATTTCCTTAAGAGCAAGATACTTGATTAAGGTAAGAGACAAACAATATGAGAACTGGAAAAGGGGTAGAACCATAACAGTGAAAATTGAAATAAACAGTCTGGACAGAAAAATTAACCATAGTGTAAGACAAGATAAAGAAAAATTTGAAGAAAAGTGATACAAAGATATTGAGCATAATAAGAAACCATTTTATAGATACATAATATGTGATAGAAGCAAAGAGATATAAATTGACAAACTGTGAATTCTAAAATTTATTCTCAAACGCAACAGATTATAGATATCTTTACAAAATCTTATGGAAAGAAGTTTGGCTCCAGAAAAAGGATGATAAATTGCCCTGGTAACATACAGATAACTTGAGATACTGAAATTAGATTATATTAAAAAAGAACTATACAAACCTTTACCAGTCAAAGCTTAGGGAGGAGATGAAATTAGTAATAATGACCTGAGAACACTTCAGTATGAACTTAGTTTTGATTACAAATAACAGTTACATAGCCTGTATATTAATATTTATTTTCAGATAAAGAGTTAGAGCAGCCAGAGAAAGGAAGGAGGGGAGGATGCACAACGAGGTTAAAGGAGATGAGATGATAGAGCAGGGTATAGTTGTGATAATAGTACAATAAGTGTTGTGTAGCAGAGAGTTATGGCACAAATGCATATAGCTATATTAGTAGCATTTAACCAGGGATTGCAGGTGAAGAGCCATGTATCCATCAGGTGTTGTTTCAGCTGGCATTTAAAGCCTCTCAGGTTGCAGACTTTTATTAAGGGGTGTGGGATGGTATTCCAGCTATTAGTAATGCAGTGTGAATACAAGGAGTATCCTGCGTTGCTGTTAGGCTTAGTTATAGAGAGTAATGATTTGTCAGTGGAGCAAAGATGTCTCTTAGTAGTGCAAGATTGAGTGAAGGGGTGAAAATATGGGGATTCTTTAGTGTTTTGCAGTAGTTTGAAGGTTATAATTAATTGTGAGTACAACACAAAATTATTTAGTTAAACCACTTTAGTTTTTTTAGGGATAGGAAGTGATGTGATCTGTATTTTGGTTGGCTGTGAATATGGCTACCTTATTGTAGCATTGCTCTAGCTTGGCTGATAGAGAGAAGTTGAGATTGGTTTGGATAGAAGAAGCATATAGTAGGGTGAGGAGCAGAAAAGAAGTGGCTATGTTTTGTCTAGCGGAGTCAGTAAGGTAGTGTTTTACTCTATAGAGATAGCCTAGCTTTTGGTATGTTGTCTTAATAGCTTGCTGAAAGTGGAGATCATATTTCACATTGCCATCTACATTCACACTTAGTAGTTGGGGAAATCCTTCTGTATTGGTCTTATTGGATGTTAGTATATTAAAAGTAGTTTTTATGGAGGAGAGAGAGTTGGGGAAGTTGAACAGTAGTAGTTTAGTTTTTTTAGGATTCAGGAGGAGAAGTGAGTTTTTGAGCCAAGCTTCTATGGAGAAGGATTTTTGGGTGAGTGTTTAGAGCATGGGTAGTGTCAGAGCAGCACATATTAGAGTCGAATTATCAGTGTATTGTACTCTGCCGGCCTCTTCAGTCATTGTGTTTAGATCATCGATAAAAAAATTAAACAGTAATGGTCCTAGGATGGAACCTTGTGTACTCAAATGGATATAGAAGAAAAGAAGAGAAACCATCCTGCCATTTCACTGCATGAGACCTATTAGTGAGGATGAAGGTAAAGTGAGGATGCTGATAGCCCATAAGAACAGAGTTTATTTAGGAGAATTTGATGATTGACTGTGTTGAATGCCTTAAATAGATCCCGATATAGAGCTTAGGTTAGGAAACCTGAATTTTTATTGTGATTTATAATATCAGTGAACCATAGAAATGCAGTGGTTGTATTATGATTTGGGCAGAAACCATGCTGTAAGGGAGAGAGGAGGTTATAAAAAGTAATATATGTAGTAAGTTGAGAGTGAATAAACCTTTCTAAGATTTTGGATAAGAGTAACAGAATGGTGATTGTTCTATAGCTTGTGAGCCCAACTGATGAGCCACCCATATGAAGAGGAGTTATAAAGGATTTCCATTAGGTAGGAACATATTTTTCATGGATAGAGCAGTTTATTAGAACTGAGATGGGATATGCAAGGCTATCTGAAACTGGTTTGAGGTACTCAGATAGAAGATGGTCAGGGGCAGTGGTTGTTGCCCCAAGGGTGTGTAGATAATTTTAATTGAACATATTGGCAGCAAAGTGAGAGTGAAGATCTGTTGTGGCTTCAATGATCAGAGTGGGATGGCTGGATTTGTAGTAGTTTTATTTTGTTTTGCAGGAGGCAGGTTACTGTATTTTTAAAATGTGAGTTAAACTGTGAAACAATACTTTGGGAGATATTGGTTGGGAATAGGTTGGATTGTGTTGATTTTCCAGGATTTAGCAATGTATTTATTTATTTCCAGAAGTTTTTTTTTTTTGATTGTTTGATGATGAATTTTGGGTGTTGCTATAACAAGCTTTTTTTGTCAAGTTTCATGGATTGTTTACTATGGTTCTTAAATTCCCTGTATTGCTGCAGGAAACTTTGATACTTGGTTTGTAGCTATGACTAATAGGCTTTATTTCCAAGGTGCATGACTTGTTTTTTTTTTCAGTTAACAAAGGGGCAGGATTGTTTTTAACTTTGTTGGTTCTTAATGGTGCTTGTTCTCCCAAGATATTTAGAAATATTGCAATAAATGTTTCTACTGCTTCATCAAAGGGAGGAAGTTTAAGTAGAAACCAGCTGATCTGGAGCAGGTTGGAAATAATAGTTTCATTACTGAAGTTACTGAGGTTTCTGACTGTGTTATAGTAATGAACATTGTGGGGCCGTTTGAGGTGTCTGTTTATCTAGCTTAGACTGTAGTCGCTTAGGCTTTCAGGTAGGGTGCTACTTATGGCAACACTATTTGGGGTAGATGTTAGAATCTAGTCTGAGATGGATTATTTAAATGTGGTCTTGTTAATTCTAGATGAAGTCTTGATGAATAACATTTGTTGGGTTTTCTGGGGTGATGTTTTGACAGTTTATGTTAATGTCTCTTAGCAAGATGATTTCCAGTCTTATACTGGTTGAGATCCAGGAGAAAATCACATCCAGGATGGGAATGTTGTTACCAGGTGGTATCTATAGGCCTGTGATGGCTAGAGATTTATGAGTATTTAGCTTAAAGTGTGAGATGAGACATTCAGCATTGTTGAAAGCACGTATAGTATCATGGCAAGTGGAGAGATCTACAACATTTCTGTGGAAAACAGCAACACTGCCTGCTCTTGTGTTGGTTCTATGTAGTTTGAGTATGTAATAACCTGGTGAGAATTATTCTCTCTTTGGTAATTGGCTTTAACCAGGATTCTGTGGTTGTGAAGAGATCAGGGTAATAGTGGGATATACAGGCATGTACTTTTGTGATTATTTTACAGAAACTTCTTAGGTTACTATGTAGTATTTTAATTCCTAGATGGTTGGAGAGGTAGCCTGTTGCTATTTTGAGATGTGTAGGGGCTAGTTTGGTGGGGTCTGAGGTTAGACATTTGGGTCCAGGATTGTGATGTGTATCACCTCCCAGAGATATTGTCCAGCTAGGATTGTGGCTATTGAAGAGCCACTTATATTTGGGCTTGTGTTTATACATGGTTTTGGATAATGGGGGAGAATGTGCTGCTTCTAGTATTTCAGGGTGCTAATATAATTAATACAGAGTAGGCTAGAGGAGATATTAGATAAATGTGTTGTGTCACTCTGGTTTAAGTATTGTGTGGTAGGTGCAGGTAGGCAACAGTAGGGGAGAGAGACTTCTGATAGCTAGTTGAGTGTGAGCATAGTGAGAAATGCTAGTAATAGAAGATGAAGTAGTGGCATATTTGGTATTTAGATGTCAGCTATGGATAGGTGACAGTGTGTGATATGTGGAGTGTGGAGGGATACAATTATAGATAGTAGATATTAATGGGAGGAGTAAAGTAGAGTAAGATTAAAGGTAAAATTGATAAGAAGGTATAGGGATTGATTGATAGGATTGATAGGTAGGTATAGAGAAATACTAATATGAATGAGGATGAACATATATGGTGAGGAGTTTGTTAGTGTAGAATAGGTGTGGTAAGGGACGGTAGTAAGAAAAAAGTACTGATTTAATTGTGTATAAACAAAAAGGGGTTATGGGTAGAGGGATATGAGCAGTATAGAGAGATAAGTGGAGGGCTGAGAGATATTATAGAGTAAACGATTAGTGATAAATACTAATCTGATTGGAGTATATGAGAGAAGATTGCAAGGATGAAAGGAAGAAGGAGTTTTGTCAAGAATGTACTATAAGTACAGGTAGGGAAGAGTCCGAATAGGAGAAGCTGTAGTGCAAAGCAGTATGGGAAGGAGAATGGCATTTGGAAATCATGTTAAATGTTTGATGGAAGTAGGGAACAGGAGAAGAGAGCAGGAGTGTTTCTATGATAATAGTAAAGTTGTTTGGGAAGGTATATTAGAACTGGAATGCTTGGGACTTGAAACCATATATCAGCATGCATATATTGAAAATAGATCTATAACAGCCTGGAACATGATGTTCTATAATAAGTATAAAAGAATAAATGTGCTGTGATGTAATTTATATAGAATAAACTTCAGTATTTATTGGGTCATGCACAAAACACTGATCTATAAATTGAGACATCTAGGTATCGATATAATCTTGATGAGATGGATAGCTGCATGGCTTACAAACAGGACATGGCAAGTATCATACAGCAATTGGATGTGTGAAATCAGAGGTTACAATTAGGGTGTCCCACAGAGCTCTGCCCTAGGCCCATACTTGCTTAGGTTATATCTTTCAGATCTATCTTTTTCATCTGAGGTGTTCTACAGTCTATTTATATGACTTGAAATTGGATAAATTGATTACATGTGTTACAGATAAGGCTTGTCTGCAAAAGAGCTTGACTAAATTGACCATTTGGCCAAAGGAGAATAATATGCTGATAAATACATCAAAAACTAAGCATATGAGATTTAGGAGACATAAACTGAAAGGTGAATATCTACTACAGCACACAGTGATTGAAACTGTAGACTCAATAAAGGACATGGGTATATGGGTAGATCCGGCTTGCTTTTTCTCCCATTGCACTAATGCGATTTCCAACAACTGGGGAGTAGAGAATGTCAGAGCTTTTTTGAATGACAGGAGATGTTGTACTAATGAGAAAGTGAATTTGCTCTGTACATTTCTTCAGCTTGTACTTGAGAATAACATTTTTGTATTTGAAAATGAGTTCTTACAGAAGGTTGGCGTGGCTATGGGCACAGCTTGTTCCAATAGCTACGCCAACCTTGCATTAGTGCAATGGGAGAAATCCTGTCTGTTACATAACAATGGTTACAAATAGAACATAGCCTGGTATGTACGTTTTGTGGATGATATGTTTTTGCTTTAGCTTGGCTCGTCAGAACTGCTGAATGAGTTTACCAGCTACTTGCATGGCAGTACTGGTTTCTTAAAATTTACCTGTAAATATTCTGCTGTAGAAGTGGAGTTCTTAGATGTTAAGATCAATAAAGGTGACCTTAATAATATGTATATTAGTGTCTACAGAAAACCCACTAGGAAGAACAACCTCCTGCCCAAAAATAGCATGCATCCCAAGCATGTCACCAGGAATGTTTTAAAAAGGCAGAATTACAGAGTAATGAGATTGTACAATGATAACACTCAGATGGGTTTAGCACCTGACTCTCTCAAGCGTGACTTTTTAGACAGAGGCTACAAAGAGGCAGAGATTGACTCTCAGATTAATGGTGCATGTGAAGAAAGGGAAGGGAAATGTAGAGCCTATTTTGGGAACCACACTCCACCTGATGCTCCACAAGCAACTGTAGCCATGAGAGACACTTTTAGAGTCTCTCTACCTTACTCTAGTGACATCAATAAATACTGTGAGGTCATTAAACAGAATTGGAATATCCTACACCCAATAAATGAATTGAAATGGACTATAGACAGCACACCACATTTTGCATTTAAAAACATAAATCATTGAAGAAACATTTGTGCTATAAATCACAACTCTGTATCTAAGGTCCTCAGTCTACCAGGTATGGGACTTTTTCCTGTAGATCTTGTTCAGCCTGTAAGTATATACGTACGGGCTCAACCTACATACATCCTCATGTTAATTTTAAAATCGAATTTTTATTCTGAGTGCAGAACTCCAAATATTGTTTATTTTGCAAGTTGCCAGGTCTGTCATGCCTACTATGTAGGCAAAACTAACAGACCACTGAAGGACAAGATTCTCGAACACTATAGGGATATTAGGAACCAGAAAGATACAAATGCCTTAGCACAACACATTGGTTTACATGGCTCACAACACACCTTTAAGTTCTTTGTACTTCAGATTTTGGACGTTAGTTTTAGAAGGGGTGACACAGCTAATAAAACAGAAAGGGCTGAACAGAAATGGATCTTGCTCTTGAATGCAGAGAAAATACCTGGTTTAAATGGCGTCTATAGCCTTAAACCATTCTTGAAAGCACACCTGCTTAAACATTAATGTTGTTTTTAAACAAAGATTTTAAACTAAGATTTTATTTGTACTGTTTCCCTTGTATCTATAACAGTTGTTGCATTGCTTGTGTGTGTGTACCTTTTAGTTAATTTATCAGATTTGCATATGATAGCTGATTGGTCTTGCTTTCTTTTTAAACTCATGTCTTTCTACTTGTCTATTAGTCTGAAGAAGCGATAGTGTTATCGCGAAAGCGCTCACTTTTATCACTTTCTTTTTTGTTCAATAAATAGAGTTTTTGCCTAGCCGTGTTGGTTCGGTACTTGTTTTTTACTTCAAGTTAATTCTCAAATACCTGGTGTTTAACACATAAAGCACGCAAATCGGGTATTTACTGGGTTGGTAAATCCTGAACTGATAACTTTTTCAACTCCGGCAAACTTTACAGAGCCATCTGTTTCTGGTGCTTTTATTCAACAGATGGTGACCTCTAGTATATGAACAAGTTATGAACAAGTACCTTTTCATTCTTTATACCTTCAGTTCCCTGCTTTTCTCTCTAACTATACCATAAGCCTGTTTTTCCCACACTTCATATATTGCGATTCCTATTTGCATTCGACTAACTTACTTTAATTTCTCTACAAACTGTCTAAATTTCTCTTCTTAACCAATGTTTTTATATTATGTCTAATTTGTTATAATTATTTAAAGTGCAGATGTTTTTGTTTTATTTTTGAAGATTGTAAAATTATTGTTCTTAAAACGTTTATAGTAATTTGGAGCTTTTCTCCCTGAGCTTCTGCTGAAAATGGGCTTCTACCCAGTTGGACTTTCCCAGTAATCAATGTCAATAAATAAATAAACAATAATAAATAGTGCTTCATCTGCAAATGATGGTAAATCAATGGGAAATAGACTACATGTTAGGATCCTCTCACTGCAAGCAGTCAGGTAAAAAAATGGAGAAAGGCAGTAAATAGTAAATCAGAAAAATCACGGCTTATTGGAACTTTAGAAAGCAAACTGCTTGAAAACAATATTTTATGATTTGAAAACATTCATCTGGGACAACTAATGTTACTCATAACCATTAGCAATGATTTAGTATAATTAACTCACTGTTCAGTGGCATTAAGACTCTTTTACCTAAAGTTAACAGGTCTCAGGTTGCAATAAACTGTGTTCCAGGTAGCAGGTTTCTTATTTGCTTGATGTCATTGTTAGGTTAAATGGCCCAAAACTGTAGTGCAAGTAGGCAATGTGGATTGAAAATTAAAAATAAAAAAAAAAATAGTGAAATGTCAAAGGTGAAGGGGTTCAATCTTAGTACTGGTGATGTTTTACCTTTCCTGAAATGTGTTCTTGGAGACCTAAGATGGCTGTCTCATTAAACAATGGTGTAAGACTTCATCATCAGACAGGCTTACATCACACTTATTTGTGGAGACATCTAGCTTGTGGACACAGTTATTTTACAAGAGAAGAGTTTCACTTCAGCCACATGGGAAATAAATTACTGGTAAGTAGTGTGACCAAAACTGTTTTTTTTTTCTTTATTATTATTATTTAAAACCAATGAAATTCATGAAATTGGATTACTATAAAGACATTTCTGATAATAATAACATGTAACTCAAAATCCTCCAAAAATGGATGTCTTACATATAGTTGCTTATCAAGAGAAAGCTGACATTCTAATAGTGTCTGAAACTTAGTTTAACAAATAGCAATAGCTCCACCAATGTTGCAGTTAGTAATTGATTATCCTCTAAGAGACCTGCAGTTTGAAGCATCACAGAGGAATCTACTGTGGACCCTGTATAATAATTGTTTTCAAGTCATCTACCCAATTCTGCCTGGTATTTTGTATAGTAAATATGCAGAAGATGCAAAATTAGTTTATCCTGTCATTGCTATTTTAACCCACCAAATCTTTTCTCTGGCGAAAAACATCATCTGGAATTGGATGCTTCAAACTGTGCTATAATAATTTTTGGAAATGAAAATCATTACCATCGATATGAATTAAACAATAAAATCAAATTGTTGAACAGCACAAGACTTGAATGTGTTTACTGAAAATGCACTCTCTTCTGATATTTAGAATTGTTGCAAAAAGGCTTATTTCATCATTAAAACTGTCAAATGCTGTTTTCTCAAGAAGCCCTGAATTCCTGGTTTCTTTATGCATGTCTCTTGCACACCCTTTAAATGAACATTTTGCTTTCTTTTTCTTTTATTCAGCTAAGAATTCAAATGGATTGAAGTATATTTGGAGGATATAAACAAGATGAACAAGGGTACTAAAAGGCTTGGTTATAAACAAAAAGACTGATTAAGCTGAACTTGCATTCAGTACACAAAAGACTTATTTTAACAAAGTTCATTGTAATGTATGTGTCACAAAAATGACATCCGTGCAACCTTGATGAATGCAAGATACAAATCATTTCCTTACAACACTCACTAACATCATGTTGTCTGTTACTGACTATGGTTATCAAGGTTCACAGAATAATGACATAGATAGCAAAAGTTAGTCAGATCCCCAAATACCCTTGACAATTTTAAAAACAAATAGGAAACATGTTTGGCCATCTTACCTTTTGGATTATATAGATAAGTCAGACTCCTGTCCTTTTCCATGAGTAGGAGTTAATAAACTTTCAAAGCTTCAATGGTTAACAGAGACATATCACAAATCAGATTTTACTTATTAAAGCTGTGACACGCTGCTTTGCACATTATAATGATGGAGAAGCAATATGCAGCATTTTAAAATTATTTCAGAAAAGCAGCATTTGTCATTGCAGTGTTATTGTTGTTAGTGCAGAGGCCCTGAGCTGTTAAAGAGCTGGTTCCTTCAGTGGCACAGTGACTGAATCCTTTCACCTCCATTTGCCTACTGTGTGGATCTGAGCAAATTACTTAACCAATGCTCCTGGATCACATCTGCAAAGGGAAAATTATGTCCATTTGACTTACCTTGTTAACAAATGAATAAAATAAAGAAAATAAAACATCAGAAAAGTTGGGTAGATGTTGTTAGTATGGAAGGAAATGGCAGCAGCACTGGTTTCAGGTTTATACTGCAAGATATACCGTCTCACTAACAATAATATATATATATATATATATATATATATATATATATATATATATATATATATACACATATGTATATATAGGGTCTATATTAGTACAGCGAAAGTTTAGCTTGTTGAACACGGAAATGTTGACAGCTAAACAGTGAAAGCTTAAAACCGCGAACGGCCAGTTCCAATAATTTTTTCAAAGGGAAAAAATTTGCTTGGTCGTTATCAGGAATTTGCCCTTTTCCCCAATGTAGAGCGATCTCGGAGTTGGTATATTTAGTTAGGGTGGTGTGGGAGGGCACATCCCCCCACTTAATTAGGGTTTATAAGTTTGTTTTAGTGTCCGATGGCCAAGCAAAGTCTTTCCCTATGAAAAATTTCACGGAAGAGGTCGTTTGCAGTTTTAAGATTTTGCTGTTTAGCTTTCAATGTTTGGGTGTTCAACAAGCGAAGCGGTTTATTTTATAATATAGCCATATACATATATATATATATATATATATATATATATATATATATATATATATATATATACATATGTGTGTGTGTGTGTGTGTGCGTGCGTATGTGTGTGTGAAATCATTCCAGCTTTTTTTTCATCTGCATAAGTGTTTGCTTTTATCTTTGTTGATTTGTATATCAACTTACTTTGATTTGACCAATCCTATAAAAAGATTTTCATGAATGAAGCAACATGTAGTGACAATATTAAAAGGCGTTTGCACAAAGAAAAGAAAAATAGACTAGGAGTGAGAGATTGATCACAATCAACCAAACCTGCTAAAGATCTCCTAAATCCTCTTCTTGAGCATGTAAAATGAATGTAGAATGTTTTATAACACCAAACAGACCTACCTTGAAAGGGTGAATGAAAGAGACATACATACCAGTGTTACAATTCTAGTGGTGGTAATAAAGGTGTGAGTGAGGGAAGCCAATAAATGACTGTTTCGTAGGTGTATTTGGAATTGGATATTAGAGTCAATTAATGATAAAATGTGTACAATTACATAGCTATTACACATCTTTACTAATCCACACCTCATGCTGTTGCTTCCAGCTAGGGTATTTTAATGGAATAAAAAACAGTGGCATATTCACTGGTATGGGAAAAGGGCTGGCATAGTGTGTTCAAGTGAAAGGATGAAGAACAACAGCAATGAAGATGGCAATAGAAGACGAAAGGCACAGGATGCTAATGTTAAAAGATAAGCAGATAATGGCGTAAGGAGTGAAATTAAAAAGTATGGTATGCAATGCTTGGTGAGAATATGTAAAATGGTATAAGAAAGTGTAAACAATACAAGGTCAAAAGCATTGAAACTGTAAGAGAAGTAGGTTGTAGAAATGAATAGTTTAGAGAGAGAAGAAGGAAACACTAGTGTAGTAAAGGACTGTAAAAATTAATGACATAAAAATATTGAAAGAATAATAAAAGGTAAGTAAAGTTTTATGGATACAGGTCCATAAGGAAGTATTAGGCAATCAGCCTGCAGACCATTCCAGGTCTAGCAAAAAAAAAAATCAAATGTTCCCTTCAACCTCAGGGATGGCAAGACAAGTTAGACCAGGAGAGAATTTGAGACTGCCAATCCAATTATCTAGGTTTACCTTGAAGGATACCTGGACTGCCTCATTAGCATATAGCATGGCTGTGGAGACAGTCCACCACTGTGCTGCATGCCTTCTTGCAAAAGGAATTCCAAAATGTTACTGTAAGGTGTACACATTATGTACATTTCATGGTCATCATCATCATCATCATCTTCTTTTGGCTGTTCCCGTTAGGGGTCGCCACAGCAGATCACCTGTTTCCATTTCTTCCTGTCCTCTGCATCTTGCTCTGTCACACCAACCACCTGCATGTCCTCTCTCACCACATCCATAAACCTTATCTTAGGCCTTCCTCTTTTCCTGTTACATAGTAGCTTCATCCTTGGCATCTTTTTTCCCAATATACTCAGCATCCCTCCTCAGCACATGCCCAAACCAATGTAATCTTGCCTCTCTGGCTTTGTCTCCAAACCTTCCAACCTGGGCTGACCCTCTAATATAATTATTCCTAATCCTGTCCACCCTTGTCACACCCAGTGCAAATCTTAACATCTTTAACTCTGCCACATCCAACTCTAACTCCTGCCTTTTTGTCAATGCCACTGTCTCCAACCCATATAACATAGCTGGTCTCACTACCCTCTTGTAGATCTTCCCTTTCACTCTTATTGGTACTCGTCTGTAACAAATCACTCCTGACACTCTTCTCCACCCACTCCATCCTGCCTGTACTCTCTTCTTCACCTCTCTTCCACACTCATCGTTACTCTGAACTATTGATCCGAAGTATTTAAACTCATCCACCTTCACCACCTCTACTCCTTGCATCCTCACCATTCCTCTATCCTCCCTCTCATTCACACACATATATTCTGTCTTAGTCCTGCTGACCTTCATTCCTCTTCTCTCTAGAGCATATCTCCATCTCTCTAGCATCTCCTCCACCTGTTCCCTACTCTCACTACAGATAACAATGTCATCTGCAAACATCATAGTCCACGGGGACTCCTGTCTGATCTCATCTGTCAACTTGTCCATCACCATTACAAATAAGAAAGGGCTCAGAGCTGATCCTTAATGTAATCCCACCGCCACCTTAAATGCATCCATCACTCCGACTGCAGACCTCACCGCTGTCACACTACCCTCGTACATATCCTGTACCACTCTTACATACTTCTCTGACACGCCAGACTTCCTCATACAATACCACAACTCCTCTCTAGGCACCCTGTCATATGCTTTCTCTAAGTCTACAAAAACACAATGCAACTCCTTCTGACCTTCTCTGTACTTCTCCATCAACACTCTCAGAGCAAACATTGCATCTGTAGTGCTCTTTCCCGGCATGAAACCATACTGCTAATCACTAATCATCACATTTCTTCTCAACCTAGCTTCCACTACTCTTTCCCATAACGTCATGCTGTGACTGATCAATTTAATCCCTCTGTAGTTACTACAGCTCTGCACATCACCCTTATTCTTAAAAATCGGTACCAAAACACTTTTTCTCCATTCCTCAGGCATCCTCTCATTTTCCAAGATTTCATTAAACAATCTGGTTAGAAACTCCACTGCCATTTCACCTAAACACCTTCATGCTTCCACAGGTATGTCATCTGGACCTACAGCCTTTCCATTCTTCATCCTCTTCATAGCTATCCTTACTTCCTCCTTGCTAATCCATTGCACTTCATGATTCACTATCCCCACATCATCCAACCTTCTCTCCCTCTCATTCTCTTCATTCATCAACCCCTCAAAGTACTCTTTCCATCTGCTCAACACACTCTCCTCACTTGCGAGTATTTTTCCCTCATTATCCTTTATCACCTTTGCCTGCTGCACATCTTACCTAGTTCTGTCCCTCTGTCTAGCCAATAGGTACAGGTCCTTTTCTCCCTCCTTAGTGTCCATCCTTTCATACAACTCTTCATATGCCTTATCCTTAGCCTTTGCCACCTCTCTCTTTGCCATGCACCCCATCTCCTTATACTCCTGTCTACTTTCTTCATCTCTCTGACAATCCCACTTCTTCTTTGCCAACCTCTTTGATTGTATACTCTCCTTGTCATCCTTCCTCTGTCCAAATGTCAAACTAAGCACCTTTCTAGCCGTCTCCCTTAGTAGCTCTGCTGTAGTTACCCAGCTATTTGGTAACTCTTCACTGCCACCCAGTGCCTGTCTTAACTCTTCCCTGAACTCCACCTCACAATTACCCTTTTCAATTTCCACCATTTGATCCTTGGTGTTGCCCTTACACTCCTCCTCCTCTTCTTGATCACCAACGTCATCCTACAAACCACCATCCTATGGTGCCTAACTACACTTTCCCCAGTTATCACTTTACAATCTCCAATCTCCTTCAAACTGGCCCTCCTACATAAGATATAATCCACCTGTGTCATCTTCCTCAACTCTTGTATGTCACCCTATGCTCCTCCCACTTGTTAAAATACGTATTCACCACAGCCATGTCCATCCTTTTCATAAAATCCACTACCATCTGACCTTCTGCATTCCTTTGCTTAACATCATACCTACCCATTACTTCCTCATCCCCGCTGTTCCTTCACCAACATGCCTATTGAAATCTGTTCCAATCACCACTCTCTCACCCTTGGGTACAGTCATCACCACTTCATCCAACTCACTCCAAAATTTTTCTTTCTCGTCCATCACATACCCAACTTGTGGAGCATATGCACTAACAACATTCATCATTACACCATCAATTTCCAGCTTCATAAACATCACTCTATCTGACACTCTCTTCACCTCCAAAACACTCTTAGCATACTGTTCCTTCAGGATAACTCCTACGCCAATTCTTCTCCCATCCACACCATGATAAAACAATTTAAACCTACCTCCGATACACCTAGCCTTACTCCCCTTCCATCTGGTCTCTTGCACACACAATATACCAACCTTCCTTCTGTCCATCATATTGGCTAGCTCTCTCCCTATACCAGTCATACTGCCAACATTCAAAGTTCCGACCCTCATTACCACAGTCCTAACCCTTCTCCTCTCTTCCTGCCTTCAGCCATGCCTTCCCCCTCTTCTCCTCCTTCATCCAACAGTAGCCCAATTTCCACCAGCACTCTGTTGGCTAACAGTAATGGTGGCGGTCATTGTTAACCTAGGCCTCAACCGATCTGGTATGTAAGTATTTACTGCTATCCGCATGAATGATTTGGCGAAGTTTTATGCTGGATGCCCTTCCTGATGCAACCCTCCCCATTTATCTGGGCTTGGGACCGGCACAAATAAATGCACTGGCTTGTGAATCCCCAGTGGCTGAGTTATGTACGTTTCTTGGTAAACTTCCTGAATTCAGCTCAGCAGATTATCATTTTTCTTGATAGTAACTGGGGTGGCCTTCAATGCTATAATCATTCTGATCTCAGAAGTTGTATACATGTTGACTTTCTGGCTTCAGCTTTTCTACTCTGATGTTAACCTTGGTGTTCTCCACCCATTAATGAAGTGAAAGCCTAAATCCAGGAATCATACGCCTCAACAAAACTCATGCTGTGAGAACATGACCTAATATTCAGTGCTAAGAAGGCAGAATCAGATATACTCCAAAACATATAGCAATAAGGGAAAGGAAGGGATGAAATAAAATGTCACAAATCAACAAAAATGTTAGAGAGACAAATGTTGTAAAAGCCACGCAAATTATCAAAACAGACCAGGATCTATCATAAATTATTGCAAATAATAAATGAAAGATATCAGCATAGGCAGAAAAACTTAGAAGATATGCATATAAATATAAAAGAAACATACAAGATACCCAAAAAAGTGTTATACAGAACAGGGAAACAAAGCAAAAGGAACAGAAATACCAACAAAACAAAAGAAATAGACACATTTTGGAGAAATATTTATGAAGTCTGTGTGGAACATAACAAAGATGCTGAATGGATATCAAAATTAAAAGAAACACCAAGAAGTTCAAATGTAGAGGATATGAAATGGGATGAAGTAACAGCCAGAGAAACTGAAACAAAATTAAGAAACGCTCCTATATGGAAAACCCTGGGCCCAGATGCAGTATCTAATTTCTGGCTAAAAGTATTAAGATTTTTACACAAATATTAAGTCCTAAGTAAGAATTACTTATATACACATCCTGAACACTCAGCAACCTGGTTATAAACAGGAAAAACAATACTCCTCATTAAAAGTGAACTTGTAAGCCATCCTGGTAATAGAACAAAAGGGTAATAAAATCCTCATATGGAACAAAGGATAATTTGTTGTTACATAAAGCCATAGTAGAGAATTGTAAAAAGGGAGAAGATTACAAAATAAATTTTACAAAATAAAATAAAAAAAAAACATTTGACAGCATCCCACATTCATGGAGAAAAGAGTTTTTACAGATGAATAAGATACATCCTACACTGATCAGTTACATTATGGTGACCATGAAACAGTGACAAACCACATTGCAGTTAAGCCATGACAAAGGGAAATTATTATCCCAGGGATAAAAATTCAAAGAGGAGTATCCCAGGGTGATTCCTTGTTACCACTGCTGCTTTGTCTTGTCTTTAACCCGCTAAGCTGTATACTTAACAGACATTTACTTAACAGATTAGCTCATGGTTACAGTCTGGCTCCCAGAAAACAGCCTTGCATAAAGACTCCTCATTTACTTTTTGTGAATGACTTAAAACTGTATAGTTCATTAGATGAGTCATTGAAAACGGGTCTATATTATATATTCAAACGCTTAACTGTTTGAATCGCTAAAGAACGAACTTTAGCGATCGAACAGTTAAATGTTCGAATATATTAAAAAACAATATTTAAAAAAAAAACACAAAGTAAAGGGTTTAAGCAGGGGGGCAAGCCCCCCACACCCACTGCTACTTAAATATACCAACCCCGAGATCGCACTTCAGTGTGCTACAGTGCAGAAATGGAAAATTTCCCATTTCCTACACTGTAGCGCAATCTTGGAGTTGATAGATTTAATTAGCGGTGAGTGTGGGGGGTGCAGGGGGGCAAGCTTATACTCTTTACTTTTTCTTTTTTTTTGTTTTTTTTTTTAATGTTTTAATATATTCTAACATTTAACTGTTCGATCATTAAAGTTCATTCTTTAGCGATTTGAACAGTTAAGCATTCGAATATATAATATAGACCCATTGAAAACACAACTGCAAGTGGTTAAAACTTTCTCAGATGATATAAGAATGTCATTTGGTCTTGAGGAATGTGCAAAAACAATATTTAAAGCAGGAATGTTTAAGTACCAATAAAATATCAGTCTGGGACAGGAATGTGATATAAAGGAACTTGAGCAAGTGGTAGTGCATAAATATTTGGGACTGATGAAGGACTGGCAATAAAACATGAACAAATGTGAATAAAACTCAGTAAGGAATACTTCAGAAGACTAAAATGAATGTTGAAAACAGCCTCAACATCTAGGAATAAAGTCTAAGCTAAAAACCAATTTGTTCTTCCTTTTCTAACTTTTACTTTGGGGTGATTGACTAGCCCCAAAAGGTATTGGATCAGTTGGATAGGAAAACAAGAAAAATGTTTCATGCTAATCAAATGATGTATAAAAACAGTATATTCCTAGATTATATATTTCTTGATTGGAAGGAGGTGTGGGCCTCCTCCAAACTTATTATATGTATAACCAAAACGACAAACAGATCAAGAAACAAGATTTTCATCTTTAGTTAGAAATTTCCAAAAATACTTAAATTATTCAGATATTTCGCCACTTAAGATATTAAAAGTCATTACATAATACATTTTATTAGAGACTTCCATTTTTGTATTATTAGTCTTACTAATGTTAATACATCCAGATGTACATTTTCCCTCCAAAATTTTATCTAAGGCATTATAGATGGTAAGTTAAATAAAGTATTGGGTAAATAATCTTATTTCTTATAAAAAAGAACTATGTTTGAGTGATAGGTTGGTTAAATCTTATTTTACCTTGCCTGAAGAAAAGTTGCCCACTGACTTGAGATTTAAAGGTGCAGTTCCCTGTGGGAGATGTAATGCCTGTGATTTTGTGGTAACAGGTTTTAATAGAATTAATAATAAAAAATTTGATCTGATGAGGTCTTTCTCTTGCATTACTAAAGGCATTATTTATGCTCTTTGTTGCCCATGTAACCTAATATATATATATATATATATATATATATATATAGGTCAAAGTTAAAGAATGTTCAGAACTAGATTACAAGAATATATTAGGGATATAAAAAAACATAAAATAGAAAGTTCTGTGGCTGTTCACTATAGGGAATGTCATAATGGTGATCATAATTTATTGCAAGCAACTATTTTGTAGAAAATTTTTATTAAGTTGGTTGATGCTGCTATGTTAAAAGATAGATTGCTTTATAAAGAATCTATCTTTATTTTAAAGGATAATACTTAAGTACCTAATGGACTTAATGGTGAAATTAACTGGATATATTTATTTTAATTGAGTTTTGATTGTTTTATTAATTGTTTTATTGTTTTATTGGGCTGCGTATTTAAGGAATTTCTTTCTATGCATTATACCTCTTGAAGGCTGTGTTGGCTGAGGTGCTAAGGTTTATATAAAATTTATTTCTGGATCTATTGCCAAGTGGTTTTTGTTTATATATTTTTTTTCTTGATCTGTCATTTTGGTTTATTTTTTCCTATGGCAAGTGATCCTTCTAATAACATTCCAAGAGTTTTTTGTGATGATTATTCCTTATCCGCATCTAATTTGGAAGCTGTATACTCCCAACGAACAATGGAGAATTATATTGCACAAAATGCACAAGTAGGTGCTAGTAATGGTGGTTCTATTAACGATAATCCTAGAATCACTAATGGTGGAGAATTGAACATTGGCTTCATGAATAAGTTTGTGTATGAGAGACAACATAGACTGAATAATCCCTTTGCTGCTGTGGGTAGCGTAAGTACTGTTTCTTTTACTTTGGAAGTACAACAAGTAGTTGAACAATGTGAAAAACTGTTACTAAAAGAAACACAATGCCACTTTAACATTTTGGGACTACAGTGCTATTTAGAACTAGACATTTCCCCTCGGGGACTGCATCCCTTTAAGTCTCCCTCAATTCCATTTGATGTAAATGATGAGGGAGATAAAAAATTTAGAGACCGTTGGTTAGCTGCAGCACACAAATGTGCAATGGAATGGGTCTCTATTTTGGTGGAAAGAAATCCTTTGCAACAAATCAAAGTCAAAGATGAGATTGGAAAAATACATGCGGGCTTAATTTCAAAAATTGGCATGCAGCATTTGGATGGGATACTCAGTAATATAAATGATAAACTTAAAAAACTTGAAACAGAACTGATTGAACAAAAGACCAATAAGATACATCATGGCGTAAAGGCTACAATGCAGGGTGGGCTTTCCTTTGGAAGTCCAATCGCAAGGCTTTAAATTCGGCAAATGCAGTACGTCAGAAGGGAAGTTATGAAAATCATTGTTCTATTTCTTTTGCATCAAGTGAAGGTACCTCTTATACTACAAACTCAGATAAAAAAAACAGGTCTTTCCCACCAAGAGCCAGAACAACATCTACAGCATTTTTGCTCCTATGGAGAAGAAAGGTACAACAAAAAAAGAGAGGAATCTACATTTACAGGTGAAGGACAATTTAAACATACATCTAAAAAGGGCAGATGGTAATAGTTCTTGTAATAATGAGTTATCCTTGGTAACTAATTTATCTGGACATTCCTTAACAGATGAACAATATAATGTATTAAACCTTGGTATAAAATTTGTTCCGACGAATTTACCTTGTTGGCATGAAATAGAACAGGAATTGCTTTGTTTTTCACAAAAGTTACATTTAAAGAGTCATTTTAATTCTATTGAGTATAACAATGCTGCTAATCTTGTTGAAGATGATACCTTTTATTCTTGTGAGTCTGAAATAGATGATGTTGATGTTTCTGAAGATTTTGAGAACATAAATGCTTACTGTTTATTGGATACATCTGGTATTTCATATAGAAGCAGTTTTATTCCTATGTAGACTAATGAACATGTTAAAAATCTTTCTGCTATGTTTCTATAGAACAGAAGTACAAGGAATTTAATGATAATCAGATACAAATTGTTTATAATTTAATTAAACAAGAGTAGAAGGGTTTAAAGGAATTGGCAGCTAGAAAAGATTTGATAATAAAACCGGCCGACAAAGGTAACAAAATTGTAGTTTTTCACTATAGACAGTATATGCTGATGTGTTACCAACATTTAAATAATATTACCTTCTATAATACTGTTGGTGTTAATGTTTATGATGAAGCCACAAAACGTTTTTCTTTATTGTTGGCTAAAGGTGTTAGATTGGGCTATTTTACAAAAATAGATTTGAATAAAAAGCTTAATATTGCAGGTTGTGCTATGGCGACATTTTACTGCTTGCCAAAATTGCATAAAGATCTTCAAAACTCTCCAGGAAGACCCATAGTAGCTGTGACCAATTATTTCTTACATAATATAGGAATTGTTTTACATAATTTCCTGTTACCATTTGTATATAAGTTAGAATCGTATATAAAAGATACGTTTGATTTTTTTTTGAATAAAATTAAGAAGGTTTCTTGGAATTCTAATATGTACTGGGTGACATTGGATGTGACCAGTCTATATACAAATATCAGACATGTTGATGGTATTAAGGCATTATACACTTTCTTGAGTGATAGTCCTTTATCAAGCTACACTGTAGAATTGTTAGAATTTTGTTTGAAGAATAATTATTTCTCCTTTAATAATCAAATCTATCACCAGTTACAAGAAACAGCTATGGGGGCACATTTTGCCCCCTCATATGCAAATCTGTTTATGGACATGTTTGAGAGAGATTATATTTACAAACATGATTTTTTAAGAAACATGTTTTGTGGTATTATAGATATATAGACAATTTAGTCTTTATATGTCAGGATGGCATTAATGAATTACATAATTTTCTTAGTGATTTGCATGATAATATTTATAATTTAACATTTGATGGATTACAATTTGGAAAAAAAAATAAATTTATTGATGTTCATCTTGTAGGTTTAGTTACTGTATTTATACGTACCTCAGTATATAGAAAATGTTATGATGGGGACAATTTTTGTATTGCACTAGTTGTCATCCACCCCATCTATTGTACTCTCTACCTTATGGTGAACTTTTACATTTACATAGGATTTGTAATAACAGTGTAGATTTGGGTAAAGAAATTTTGCATACCTCTATAATGCCTTAGATAAAATTTTGGAGGGAAAGTGTACATCTGGGTGTATTAACATTAGTAAGACTAATAATACAAAAATGGAAGTCTCCAATAAAATGTATTATGTAATGACTTTTAATATCTTAAGTGGTGAAATATGTGAACAAGTTAAATATTTTTGAAAATTTCTAACTAAAGATGAAAAATTAAATAAAGTACTGGGTAATAATCTTGTTATTTCTTATAAAAAAAGGACTAAGTGTGAGTGATAGGTTGGTTAAGTCTTATTTTATCTTGCCTGAAGAAAATTTGCCCACTGACTTGAGATTTAAAGGTACAGTTCCCTGTGGGAGGTATAATGTCTGTGATTTTGTGGTAACAGGTTTTAATAGAATTAATAATAAAAAAATTGATCTGATAGGGTATTTCTCTTGTATTACTGAATGCATTATTTATGCTCTTCTTTGCCCATGTAACTTAATATATATATATATATATATATATATATATATATATATATATATATATATAGGTCAAAGTTAAAGAATGTTCAGAACTAGATTACAAGAACATATTAGGGATATAAAAAAAAACATAAAATAGAAAGTTCTGCGGCTGTTCACTATAGGGAAGTCATAATGGTGATCATAATTTATTGCAAGCAACTGTTTTAGAGAAAATTTTTATTAAGTTGGGTTATGCTGCTATGTTAAAAGATAGATTGCTTTATAAAGAATCTATCTTTATTTTAAAGTATAATACTTTAGTACCTAATGGACTTAATGATGAAATTAGCTGGAGATATTTAATTTAATTGAGTTTTGATTGTTTTATTGTTTTATATGGGCTGTGTATTTAAGGGAATGTTTTTTTTTCTATGCATTATACCTCTTGAAGGCTGTGTTGGCCGAGGTGCTAAGGTTTGAATAAACTTTCTTTCTGGATCTATTGCCAAATGGCTTTTGTTTATTATATGTATAGATCTGCAGTCATGGGACTTCATCAGAGCCAGACATGAGGAGATGAAATCTGAGATGACATCTCTGATTAGATTAGCAGAAGTATCCCAACGTCAAGTGGTACTGAAAACCAAACCAGAAGTAGGCAAAAAACAGACATCAGCTGAATGTGCCAAAAAATCAAAGAAAGGATGCAAGTGGAAGGATTATATGAGAAGGAAAGAAATGTGGAGAAGGTATAAATATTGTGTCAGTTACAGACATCTGAATAATCTGATGTTGATCAGGATATGACACAAAAATAGTTAAGGAGAGGTAAGTTAAAACTAAAAGGTGAATGGTTAATAATGGCAACCCAGGTAGTGGACTACATACACATCCGTTTACAAAGTCCAAGTGGGAGAAGCAGACAAATGTAGGTTTTGTAAAAAAAAAAAAAAAAAAGAATTGGAAACAATCACACATCTTGCTGCTCGTGTGATACACTCATTGCAGAGGGTCTGTACACTGAAAGGCACAATAATGTGGCAAGGCTGTTGCATTATGGATTATGTTCACACTACAATTCAATAGTAGCTGAGAAGCATTGGAAACACGATCCACAAAGTATTTTAGAGAATGATAAATTGTACATCACATGAGATCACCCATCACCAACAGTTCAAAAATGAGATGCAAGAAAATCAAGTAGTCCATGAAAAAAAAGAAAAATGTATAGAAAGACACAAATTCATAATATATCAGGATTTTGCATTCAGAAACAAGAGCAAGGTGGAAGAAAGATGCCTAGACAGTTCCAATACTAGTAGGAGTAATGAGTCTCATAAAAAAAGAATGTACAGTCTTATTTAGATATGCTACTGATATGTGTAACTCTGTTTGAATTACAGAAGGAGTCAATTATGTGCAAGTTGTAGGTGCTGTGAAGAAAACTTTTGACTAACATCAAAGACTGAAACAATTCTACTTTCATGAACTTTAATTATACCCTGACTTAGGAATGGGGTTCATTCCAGATATGGTATTAGAAACCCAAAAGACCTTGAGAAATTAAACATAAGAAGCCAAAATCCATGTTCTAGCTGCTTAGTGACAGTCGTGTCACACATACTAATTTTTCCATTACCTGTTTTAACAATATTACCCTGGATATTATCTCAAATACCAAACTCTCCAGAGTTTCCTGGGACAATAAGTTAAAATTTGACCTCTATATATCCAGTGCCATAAAACCTCATCAACAACTAGGTACCTTATACAGAATGAAACCATTTCTCTCACAGCATGCCCTAAAGGCTACAGCCCATATGCTAGCCTCCTACCCAGTCTACTCTGTGGTGTCCCACCTACAACAACCTTCATACTACTCAATAAAAAAGACAAGAACAATGATAGAACAAAATAGCAAGAATTGCCTCCAGTTACCCTGGAAAAACTTAATACCATATTGTGCTAAATCAAAATAACTGGATAGAATTTCCCAGCAATCCTCAATACACCCAATTGAATGTTATCCACTCTGTTGTGCACAAGCCATCCAAATGTCCTTCCCTAATCTCACTGATGAAGTGGTACTGTCCTTCAAGAAAACTCCACTCTAAATGCAAATACCTTGCCTACCAGAGCAAGGCATTAAAGACATTTGGAGAAACATTACACTCGTGCCATATGGTCGAACTCTGGAGCCAGATGCCGTCTGCCCTCAGCCAATTCCAAACTAGTAGCAGTTGCAGGGCAAGTCATGCAAGGAATCCTGAAGGAAAAGCTATTAATTTTCCTAAAGGACAAAAAGCAACAGAGCTTATGGCCACAGGAAGTGGTCAGATAAACCTGATCCATTTTTGTAAGTACAAAGAACTGCACCTTGAGTTCAGTATCACTAATGTGATGTAACAGCCTGAGAAATTATGAAAATAAGTACAAAAATGACATTGCATTGTTAATCCTGCATGGATCGAGAGGAAAATAGCAGCAGTCAGCAGAATGCCAGGTGTATCCTCAAAGGTTGTCTCCTGATGGAAAGGAGTAACATTTATTATTCTGTGTCCATCCTGATTCTCCTACACATCCGGTACTGCATGCATTTCTGGAGGCCATACAAGGAGATGGACAGGAGACTATTAGAAAGAGTCCATAGTAAAGCCACCAGAATGCTGTGTGGGATAGAGGGAAAGGATTTGACCAGAGAGAAGAGGAGGAGTTAAAGCTCTTTCACTCAAGACTAAAAGAGACAGTGATATATTTTATTTTGCAATAATTCAAGACATGCAGGTGTGAAGTAATCATTCTGATCAGGAAGGAGAGATGAGAGAGAGAGACATTAGAAGGACCACAGGTAGTGAATTATAGGAACTAACTACTCCTTGGATCTGCAAAAGTACTTCATGGATAGGGCTGTGGATTCGTGGCATACAGTGCTAGGATGGGTGCTAGACAAGGAATCTGCAATGGTTCTGAAGAGGGTACATGGGAGGTGTATAAGCGAAGTGGAGGAAGACAGGAAAGGAAGCAAGGTAGTATGGCGAAAGTACTCAAAATGCAGAATAAATGAGATTATAGCCTCTCTGTAGTCAGGCAAATGCAGTATATCTTGTGTGTTATAATACTAAGTATGTGAACCAAGAGGTGGCAGAGACATCTTCAACAAGCTGACAAAGACTAATGAACTGAATTAATATTTTGCTATGCTCCAAATTTTCTTTCCTACAAATTCAGAAATCTCTTATTTGCAATGATTGTAACATACACGGGATTATCCAGACTGCAGAAATAATGACAGAGCTATCAGTTGCAAGTGTGTTGGCCACAGTCAAGACCTGAAATTACCCCAGCCTCAATCGTGATAATCTTTTCAATAAGTGCATAGTGTTAAGTGGCCAATATAATTGTTTTCTAACTTATTATGTAAGATAATAAGACGTGTGCATTTTTTACAACTTGTTTGCATAATATTTAATAAAACACAATAGTGAATTCTATACGAAGGAGAATCAGAATGTTTCTATGAAGCCCATTTTGATAAGAATGACTGGAAAGTGTATGGTAATGCATACTAAACAGCTGCAGCTTAAGTTATAAGTATTCCAAGGCTGTGTTCTGCTCCAGGTTTGTAAGACTGGGCACGGTCAATTTCAGGTAGTACTAGCTTAAAGAAAATGTCATTCTTTAATATTCATAAACTATCAAAGCATACTGGGGTGGGTTCAGTTATTTTTCAGGTCTAGTGACATATTACTGTTGTGCAGTTACTAAATTAGTGGAAATTACAGTGACTGATCTCATTTTTTATAGTTTAATTGTAAACATTACATCAATGATTGAGCGAGTGATGTCTCATATTATGATTTGATCTAGTGGGCAGCGTCAATAAGTGAACAATGCCAGTGGTGGCAGGGAGAACTAAAACTCCATCATTAATGGCTTGGTGCTCATTTATTTTGTATTGATTTTAAAGTAAAGAAACCACCAACAGTGTTTCTTTAATTTAAAATAAATAAACAGCCTGCAGCACCACTGTTGACAGCAGCTGTGGAACCCATGAGGGGGGTCCTGTCCACACCATCATGACCACTCTGTTTGAGGACTTTGTTCTATATCACTCTTAATCTACCTGATTCATTGTGTATATCATTGGATGGCAACAAATAGCAAGCCAATGCATTTTCAGCAGTATTACCAAAGTGGACTTGAAAAAGCATTATCAGTGGAAAAAGTGATTTTTTTTTTATCCTGGCAGACAACCAGATATGGTTAGTGGATGGCTTTTCAGGGCTAATGTTGAAGTTCTTGTGTACACACACACACACACACACACACACACACACACACACACACACACACACACACACACACACACACACACACACACACTCACCAATCAAGCCACTTATGCTCTATTGATGAAGTCAGAAAAAAAGGCAGAAACATGGCATGTCTACAGCTAGTAGGGTATGAATTTCTTGACCTGAATGTACCCATAAAGAAATGTCATGGGCATTCAGAAGCCATGCAGCTGAAATATTGATATGTCCTTAAGGGGTCATTTGCATATATCTCATGGACTTCCACTACAGGAAGCTTAAGGTATTACACAGTGATAATGGCTAGGTTTTTCTTGCAGTTTGATAGCCTCATATATCCTTCTAAGCATTTGTCTTCTCAGTTTATTGGAAATAAGTTTTTGCCAGCTTTGAACATATTTGGCCTTAGATACAACTTATTCTTGATGTTTTTTCTGGCCATTATCACATCAAAATGTTTGAGAAAACTATAAAATACATGTCAGAACATTTAGAACCCCATGGCTTCTGCAGGCATAGCAGTCTCCAAAGCCCAGTTTAATTCAGTTATTTTAGTGCAGTCTTGCCACTTAGGATGTGCTGAAATGATAGAGGAAAAACGCTGCTGAAGAATAAGAAAGTGAAAAGACAGGAACAAACTAATCCTGATGGTGTGAGCAAGCCAGATAAGAATAAACGATCGCTCTGAGATAAATTTTGATATGTAGTATTATGGGCTCCTTTAATGCATGTATTGCCTGTATGAAATATGCTTACTTTCTTCAGTACATCGTTCACTGCTTTATATGTACATTTCAAAATGGGTCTATATTATTGTGTCGAAAACTACTTACAGTGAATGGCTGTTCATCGAACAGAGCACATCTAACAGCTGTTCACTGAATGTTCACATCAGTGAACGTTTTTCATAGGGAAGGGAATTACTTGTCCACCATAGTGGCCGTCACACACACTGTATTATTTCAAACACATCAAGATGGGGAGCTATGACATCTCACTATAGTGAGGAAAAGGACAAATTTCTAATGTTGGCCAACTAACTCCCTTCCCTATGAAATACAATGACTTAGAAGAGAAACAATGCAACAAAAGAAACACAGTGTTGCATGATTCCTTATGAAGACTAACCCCGGGATTCATGAAGCTCGGCGCAAGGCCGGCGTAAGGGCTGCACCAGCGGTGCAGTGAATAGCCAGCGTAGTAGCGCCATATGCATATTAATGAGAGTGCACCGCAATCACAGACACGTGCGTAGTGTACGTGAGCGAGCCCAAGTAGGATGCGTCTGGAGGCGTGGCTAAGCCGGCATGCGGTGAGCAACCTAATGTGCTGACTGCCACGGTCCGCCCATAATAGTAATGGCAGCAGCCAGGGCCCGTGCAGAATGAAACGCACGTAGAGTATGCAACATAGTACCCGTCCCAACTAAACAGATAAGCAAATACAACCCACGAAGGCTTAAGTGTACCTGTCCAAGGAGCAAAGGATACGCATGAGACCGCGTTTGTCCCGCAATGCACCATCACTGGTTATACTCAGAGAAGGTGTACAGCAGCATGTCAGCGCGCCGCACCGACATAGGAGTAGCGACTAAGGTCACCACCTGTCCCACTTTGCGAGGGGCAGTCCCTCTATGGCCAGTTGTGTCCCGAAAAAAAATATTAAAAATGGCAAATGTGCTAAGAGTGTAGGACATAATGATATCCCATATTTAATGTAATGGTAGCATGAATTGGTTATTTCTGTAACTGAAATACCTAAATGACACAAGAA
This sequence comes from Protopterus annectens, assembly GCF_019279795.1. Taxonomy (NCBI): domain Eukaryota; kingdom Metazoa; phylum Chordata; order Ceratodontiformes; family Protopteridae; genus Protopterus; species Protopterus annectens. Next base: position 50,811,916 of record NC_056731.1, on the reverse strand, counting down.
ACAGAATAAGCAACCAAACTGCCACAACAATAAGCTTTTATTTAGGCAAACAAGTGAAGTTCTATGCTATATAGTGACCGTGTGTATGTGTCGGTCTGTAAACTCAGATGTGAGTCCCGGAAATATCCCACCTTGGCAACTGGAAAAGGTGGCAACCCCAGTAGCGACATGGGCATGGTCACCAGGGTTACCAGCTGTCCCAATGTGCCATGGACAGTCCCTCATTGGACAGTTGTGTCCCTGCAAAAATCGAAAAAATGGACAATGACCTGAGATTCCCTGCCAAAAATATTCCTGCAATATACATGTAATAGTAGCATAAAACATATAATTTGTATATGAAACACATACATGGCATAAGAAACTGAATAAGGAACCCAAATGCTAACAGAATAAGTGTATATTATGGCAAACAAGTAAAGTCCTGTCAACTCCACTTACTGTGGGTATGTGTTGTCCTGCAAAATCCGATGTTCCCACAAAACATGTCCCACTATGGTCATTGGAAAAGGTGCCAACCATAATGGTCACAAGCAGTAGTGACAGTACATAGCCGGGTAGCTGTGTTGACATAACAACAGGAAGGAACCAAGATACCTTAAACACAGGCAAACATGTGCATAGCAGCATATCCCACACCCAGCAACGTCTCTGTCGCATACACTGGATGGCGTATGTTGAAGTGTAATATCCAGAAGCAGAACCCATGCATTCAGATGTAATACACAATAGCCTCATTGTAGCATGTAAGTCCCACCCATGTACACCTGTGCACCCAAACCTGCTAGCATCCGTGTGCAGCTATACACCTACACACAATGTGCATACCTGAAATGTGGTAAGATGTTTGTGTTAGGCAGTGCCACGCGGGCAAATCATTACCCACATGTCACCAACCCACCTCAGGTACAGATATGGAAATGGCTGCATGTGAATGTGTCTGCAGAATGTGTACATCCCGCATGTGGTATGTACCCGTCGAAACCATATAGGTTTGCATATGACACGGTGCACATAACTGTATACATGTGGACAAGTCGGGTTGTTGAACCACCGCATCGATGATTAGCTATGCATAGAAGTTGAAGACACGTGCCTACCAAACAGGACGTCCTAACAGGGTGCTACAGGCAAAGAAGGGGAAGGTGGGACATCACATGTGGAGGGTAGCGTTGCCGGACGGCCAAATACACACGGTCAAGGTAAAGGACGGAACAACATGCATATGGCCGGATGGATGTTGTTCGGAAAATATATATAGAAACACATATGAAGTGCCAGTTTAGACTCGAAATACTATATAATGCATTGAACTGTACCGTACAATATGGCAGTAGAACTGATCCTGCATGTAATTGGTGAAGCTAAGCTGTAGTGTGATGGAATTCTGACCCTGGCAGTAACCAGTACAGCAGGCTTATGTCTCTCAGCATTAATTATCTGCTGGGTTACAGAACAATGAATGTATGTACATGCATAACATCACCCCTTTCCCTGAGGAGGATGGCCTTGTGAGCTTTATCGAAGATAAGAGTACAACTCCTTACCAGAGAGACAAAGCAACGTATTAAGAAATTAACTGACTACTGTATCGGAACAGTCCAGGGTCCTTGAAACAGCTACAATCACAGAAGGACACTGTAATTGACCAGGTGCCTTGCAAGGCTGTGTTATTCACATGGGAAAACATTTTAAAAACACGACCCCAGCACCCACGTATGTATAAACTATTGCGGACCATAGTGATGGAAATGCCCTGTGACCATCCACGTCAGTGAGGTGGGCAAAAGCTGATTGTAAACACTATATAAAGAAATTGCTTACTGTATAGAGTCAGACAAAACTCTCATACTTGGACTGTATATTATTTTGCTTGCCTGTGTACACTACTAAAACGTTGTGAACCCGAGCCTCCTGTGTTATTGACTGTCACTTAGAAAAGCCTACTGATAACTACAGTCTGGTTTAACAACTTATTTGACATTGTGATCCTTGTAATCCGGAATTCCCTTGGTAAGCTACAGGTCAGAGTGCATGGGTGGTTAGACATCTGCAGGAGAATTTGCCTAAATGGTTCTTCTTGAATGAAAAGACCTCCGACTGAATTGTTGTGTGTAAAGAGGCTGTCCACTGTCTGATCTGTGGCTGAAAAGCGGAAAACTGGATCCCAAGAAGAAAACGTGCAGCCTTAAACAGGAGGCTCAGGTAAGGAGTGTTTGCCTCTTTGTCTCTATTGTAGATCAGGGACCAGACTACATTGTGTTTCTGTTAACAGTTGTGATAGCGAGTCGAAGACCAATCCAAATAGTGTTAAATCTGAACATAGGTCAGGGGAACACAGAGCAGAGTAAATAGTCATTGTAGACACTACAGTGGATACAGGGAAGGAGATACCACATGGTATGAGAGAAGGGTACGTAACAGTCGTGTAGAGGATATGGGAGATTAGTGAACAAACAGATCATGTGATCCGCGTTTGACGGGTGATGTGAAGTATATGCAATCGCAGAGAGCACATAATGTGAGATATTCAGCAAAATGGGGTAATAAATATGACATTGATGGTATATTAGACAAAATATCGTTACTGAAACATTGTAATCTCTGAAAATGTGATGCACATGTTCTAGGGTAACCACCTGTCCCACCCTGTGATGGACAGTCCCTCTTTGGCCAGTTGTGTCCTGCAAACAAACCGAACAAATGGCAAATGTCTTGATATCTCAGGACAAAGATTTCCCAGATATCTTTTCAAATGGTAGCATAAAACACTAATATTGTATCTGGAACAACAAAATATCATAATAAACAGAATAAGCAACTGACATGCTACAAGAATTGGTAGCTCTCCTGGCAAAAAGTGAAGTCCTGTCCTATGTACTGGCCGTGGGTATGCTTTTTCCAGGCAAAGTGCACGTTCCGAACACTAATGTCCCACATTGTGCATTTGAAAAGGTGGCAGCCCTAAGATGTGCAGGCGACAAAACAGCGACAATTGGGTATCCGTCAAGCACATAGGTGGATTGAGGTAGTGAACCGAGGGAACAGAACACTACAAATGCGAAAGCATCATACATTACACAAAGAAGATAATAATACAGTAGTAGCGACAGCCCCTCTACCACCTCCGATACCACATCCAGGATATGAAGCGGGAGGGCAGGCTAGTCCCCACGTTATCCTGTGGCAACAGAGGTATCACAACGACCAAATGTAAGAGAAGCTATTGAAACCACATCGAACTCGTAACATACCTAGGGACACTTGAGTAAGAAGACAGTCACTAGAACAGAGTGAGGATATCTGTCAATTAATAGTACCGAACCCTCATGCAGGACAGGAAGGCCAGGACCCAACCCCGTAGTGTATAGACCGTGGACACCAGATGATATCTGTAAAGTCACAGAGTGAATTCCCCATCTACAAAGTAATCGCTATTCACCATGCAATACCCTGTATCTTCTGATCGGAAAACAAAGGGGAATGGCGGATGGTACAGGATTTACAAGCTGTAAATCATGTAATAATACCTAAAGGTACCGATGGTGCCAGACCCACACACAATATTGAATGCTATGAACACGCCACAGAAGTATCTTACCGTGGTACATATAAGCTATGCTTCCTTTGCAATACCTATACATCCAGATAGTCCGTATTGCTTTGCATTTACATTCAGGGTAACAGATACAGCCATACCCGGCTATCGCAGGGATACTGTGAAAGTACAACGATATTCCCACAGGAGATGGCTAGCTACATTTCGGTGTTTACTACACCCGGGGCCAGTCAAGTTCTACTTTATGTGGATGATATTCTGCTTGTGGCCCATACCCAGCAGCAATGTATGGAAGATACAATAGCATCATTGAGATATTCAGCAGAACAGGAACATAAAGTAAGCAAGCATAAATTGCAACTACAGAGAATACAGGTCAAGTACCTGGGATATGCGGTATCCAAGTAGGGTAGAACATTACATGACGATAGGAAGGTAGCAATTTCACAAGCACCCAAGCCAACTACCAAGAAGGGAATGAAGTCCTTTCTGTGCCGACTAACATTTGTCAAAGCTGGTCACCAAACAATGCTTCTGAATCTGCTGTATTGTCTGCCTTAATCTTTAATACACCTATGGCAGCACAACACATACTACACTGGATTACAGTAGCAGAAACAACTTTCTGCAGACTAAAACGATTGATACTTCAACATCTGTATTAGGTCTCCCGAATAATCATAACACATGTTGTCAGACTGTAGATTGTAAGCGGAGATATATGACGTCAGTCTTGATGCAACAGCATGGAAGTAAGCAACGCTACATAGCTTACTACTCATTGCAGTTGGACACTGTGGCATGGTCAGTGCCACATTGTGTACAGGCAGTTGTTGTAGCACCCATGGCAGTACAGGCCCGGCCTCAATGTTATCATACCACCCTCTCACTGTGAGAATGTCTCCTGCAGTTGCGATCATTCTGCTGCAAGAGAAGATAGCATTCCTGACCCATGCTAGACATTTGTCTTGTTTGACCATACCACTGAGTCAACCTCATATGGTGATTGAACGTTGTACAACATTAAACCTATCAACGTCACGTCCGACACCTGTGTATGGCACACCACAGTTGCCTATATGAAATGGATGAAATAACTACACACAGACATGATATATCACTGATATACCCTTAGATGATGCAGACGTGACAGTTAATGTGTACGGATCATGTAGACAGAGTCCTACAGGAACGAATCAAGTAGGTTATGCAGCAGTTATTGATAATGAGATTGTAGACGCCCAACCCCTGCAGCATAACGTGTCTGCTCAAGCAGCAGAATAGATAGCTTTAACACGTGCTTGTACTGTGGCGAAAACCTGATGTGTGGACATATGTCCCGATAGTCAGTATGTTGTCTGTACAGTGCATGTTTATGAGCAGCAGTGGAAGAATAGGGAATGATAACATCCACGGTAAACCGATTAATCATGCGCAATTGATCCTGAATGCATTACATTCCATTCAGTTACCCACTAAAGTAGCTAATTGTAAATGTGCAGGTCATAGATAGCAACAGGATAACAGTAGGAAAGGTAAGGCATGAGCTCATGCAGCTGCAAAACAAGCAGCCTCACAGTTGGAAAGTGTATGTTTGAATGAGGAATGACAATCCTCACACATTTTACATGTAGAAATGTTACAAACAATGCAAACATCAACTACGAAAGCAGAAAAGCCGACGTGGGTATGACGAGGAGCAATCCTTGAAGACGGACTGCACATATCCACAGTGAGAAAGCCAATATTAACGTCTAATGTAGTCAGATATGCGGCTTTGTGGAGCCATGGGTAGAGACATGTCTCAACAGGGGGGATGGTACATTCGGTTAACAGAATACCCCTAACATACGGAATTAGGAACCACATACAAACATCATGTGCAGCGTGTCACATTTGCAGTAGATATCATGCACAGGGAGCATTTAAACCGAAGGGAGTGTGTTTACCTACACCACCATAACCGTTCCGTACTATTTGTATGTAGTTCATACATCTGAATAAATGTGAAGGGAAGAAATACTGTGTAGTGATTACACATATATATAATCAAAATGGGTAGAAGCATTCCCAACCATGAATTCGGATGCAGCAGCAGTGGCAAAGGTGCCAGTAAATTAAGTATCCCGAGATCGGGCATACTGTAAAGAAGCTACAGTGACAATAGAACACATTTAGTGAACCAGACAATCACGCAACCTGGGGGATTATTTTGTATTTCCATGAATGTAAATTGCATGTACAACCCACAGTCAGCATGACTGCTGGCGCGGTACAATGGGATCCCGAGAAATAAGTACAGGAGGTTGGTGGGTGACACCCAGACGAGTTACATTTGCTGTCTACCTCTAGCATTGCTGAGCATGACAACAGTTCCAAATGTAAAGTGTTTCGTACCCACTTCGAAGTAATATGTGGAATGGCATATCATGTGCCAGAGTGGAAAGCTGTCATGCCTGCAGAGCCGGAGGTCGATGGCTCATTAGCAGGTGACATGAGAGGATTGTTAACCAATAACACTGTTTTGCAGTTAAAGTCTTTTACAGATAAAGAGCAAGTGAAGCCGGACGCATAGCTGACACCAGTATCCTGTGTGTATGTCACTGTTATCCAAACAAGATAATTGGCAAGTGGAAAGTGTGAAGGTCTGTACCAGGTACTGCAGTAAAGTATGCTGAGAGGTCGTCCTGGGTTCACCTCACAGTTTTCAAACCGGTAAAGGATATGAAGTCTGATCAACATCTTGTAGCTGATATACCATAGAGCCTGAATCACCCGGGCCAGACTGTATAACAATACAAAGCAACCCCAAAGACATTTGGTTTACTGTCATAATGATTATACACCTATTAACCATGTTTGTGTTTACTTTACATTTGCTGGGACCTTACCTGCATATAACTACACGGATACAAATAGTGATACGTGATGAACTGGCCACAGAGTGTCTTCCACACTTCAACAAATACCTAGGCATGACGCGTGTGCATGTACACACTATAAACATTTTAAATTGCTGTGTTTGTACTGCCATACCTACATCATATGGAGGACTTTCGATGTATGGTGTCCCCTTGGGGATAGATTGAGACTTGTGAATATTTACACTTTGATACAGGTTCTGTGAGATCACAGGACAAAGTGGCACTGTACTTACCTGTTACACAAAAAGTAATTGTATGTTGTTATAAACATGATACAGTTCAAGTTGGTGGGAGTATTTGTAACATAACTGTGTCTTTCAAATGTCATATAACAGCCAAAGATCACAGTACTACTTGTAGCACCATTCATTATTTGTATTGAAGCTTCATGAGAACAACGTGGAAGGATGTGCAGAAACATCCTGAATTGTATAAACAGTCCTCTGTTATAGACACGCAGATGTTACATGCAGAGGTAACCCGCATCAGTAGTAACATCAGTCATAAGTAGAATATTGTTATTTTGTTTGTGGGAAAAAAGCATATCAATGGTTACCTGAGAATTGGTCCGGCAGTTGTTATTTGGGTTATCTGGCTCCAGTCACATGACATACTGCACAATTGCCTCTGGGTACAAAAGTATAACACACATAGCACGAAGAACTGGGAACACAGTCGAGAAACCTACTAATCCAGTGGGTGAAATGGAAGCTGTTCTGACATTCCAGTTTTCTGCAAGAGATAAAGGAATATCGATCCATATGGACTTGAGTGACAGCGTCATAACCTGGGCTGGAACACTCCCAGCTTGTGGAGTAGTGAAATCAATCAGGGAACAGAGGAAGTTGTCAAAACCTGTCGGAGGAATGATGAATGTGACTTTCCGCTCTTGAACTTGTGACTGATGAACTGGATGCAATGAGAACTGTTGTGTCACAAAATGTAATAGCGCGACTGCACCCTGCGGCGAGAATTGTGCGTCTTGGCTCATTAAAGAAGATCGCTGTGTCCAAGTACCACATAAAAAGACCAGAATCAACACCCACCTAGAGGTAATACAGCAGGTGTCATCCATGGCGGAACCAGGCCCAAACCCACTGGCGAACCATTTCCACAAACCATTTGGTGGATGGGGTTCAGTCATACTGAATATCATGATTGCCATTTGTGTTGTTCTGCTCATACTGGGAGCATGTGTCTATTGCGGGATACTTTGCATGTAAGTATTAGTCAGGGACTCTGTCGACGTATCTGTACCCGAGACTATGTATCAAGACCTGTAGTGGTATTTGTCAATACAAAATGCAATCCTTCTTGAAATGTACAACAAATTACTTGCCTAGTTAAACGTTCCAGAGAGGAAGAGGCTAGGGAATGAAATAATGTGGTATATGTTTCTGGATAGAATAGAAGCAATCAAAGGAGGGAGAATGTTAGCAAAATACATATTTAAACATATATATGACGTGCAACTTTAGAAGCAATAAGTGTATAATGCATATTATTCTATCTTACAATATGGCAGTAGAGCTTATCATGCATGTAATAGCCTGTAGTGTAGCTGCAGTGTGATTGAACCCTGACCCTGGCAGTAACCAGTGCAGCAGGTGTATGTCATTCAGCATTAGTCATCTGCTCGGTTAGAGAATAATAAATGTATGTACAGGTATATCTGTCATCCTTCCACTGAGGAGGATAGGCTTGTGAGCTCTATGTAACACAGAGTACAGCTGCTCACCAGAGAGACAAAGGAACCTAGTAGGAAATGGAGTGACGACGGATCTGAACAGTGTTGGAACCGTGACAGAGCAGAATTTACGAAGTACATTCTAATTGACTATGTGGCTGCAAGGTTTTGCTATCCTCATGGGAAAACATTTCATAAGCATTACCTTAGCACTGTTGTAGGAATACAACATTGTGGACTATAGTGATTTAAATGCCCTGTGACTGACCACATCATTAATGTGTGCAAAAGATGATAGTATACACAATGCTCATACAGCTGTAACATGTATAGAGTAAATCAAATGTCTAAACTTGTACTGCATAGTTCTTTGCCTCCTGCTGCACAGTAGTAAAACGTTATTAATCTCAGCTTACTGTGTTATTGACTGTCATTTTGAAAAGACGAATGAGTGTTACAGTTTGATTTAAACAACGTAATTGACAGATGTGTATGTTCTAGCATGGGAATAGGTCAAGCCAACCATCACAATGTCCATGTGTACCACATACAAACAGCCAGTAACACGCAGTAGTAGTGCATGAAGGCATACACGACTGTGGGAATAGTACAGGACATATGGCACATGCCAATTGCAGATGCATGACACAAACATGCAAGGCCCCTGCAAAGAGGAACATGTGCCAACCACACCTCCCACAGATGTACCGGCAATAAAAACACATGGCAAACACACAGAAACACTACCGTCCAACACACAACTGCAACGGAGCCTGGTCAGACACCAACATGAAGCATGCACAAAAAGATCATCTCTACTTGACTCCAAGTAGACTTTTCCCTATCTGTTAAACCTAGCACTTGCTCCTACAGTACTTATTACCTTGATACGGCACTCTTATAGATAGCACCCCAAAAAGGCAAACCCCCATTTCTCGGTAACCCGTCCCCGGAATCTCCTTTACAGTTGTTTGTCTAGTCCTTCTAGCATGTCGAGGGATCAGTTGCTAGTGTCCTCTCCTGCTCAGCTGGTGAACCTGGGAATATTGAGGCAATGTTACAATTGCCTCATGTACACAGACAACCCTCTCCTCCTCCCACAAAACACAAATACATGTGAGAGATGCAACTATACGGCCAAACTGGAGGCTGACCTCTCTCAACATAGGACTGGCAAGACCAGTCAGGAGGAGAAGGTTACCACACACTATAGACCCAGTCTCACATAGTACCATCACAACCTCAAATCATACACATAAACATACAAAGACATACTCGGCGGCTCTGATCAAAAATCTACCAAAACAGCAGAGGCCACCAAAGCAGACACCCAAACAACCACCACCTCAGAACACAACACCTGCAACACATATACCTCACAGTCAGAGTGTCAAACAGTCACAGCCCTTAAGGCCAAACACAATGCCAGACACACTAGTCATTGGTGACTCCATAGTCAGACACACTGGCGTCCGCTCACCAGACTGAGTAAGGAGAAGGTCACAGTAAGCTGCCTGTCGGGTGCTAGAATCCGCCACATAACGCAAGCACTCAGGTCTCTCAACAGCAGGTACAAATACGACTCAGTCATTGTCCACGCTGGTGTAAACGACCTGAGATGTACCTCCTGGACTACATGAAAAGAGACATTGAGGAGCTCTCTGATTATGTAGCCCAGGCAGGTATGACCCTGACCTTGAGCAGTATCCTACCTTCACCAAGAATGATGCCACAATACAGAGATAGGATGATCAGCTTTAACAATTGGCTTAAACTCTGGTGTCATTCAAAGGGATCCAATGTCTGTCTGCCTGGGATGACATGCTGGACAAGCCACGCTGTTTCATGGGACGGCTTGCACCTGTCACCCTGGATTCCGGATATTGGCAAAGCCTCTTGCCACCCCCATAGTCCCTTTTTTAGGCAAGGCTCAAATTCTAAACCTACCACCCTAGAACACAAGAAAGGAAAAAACTAAGGGTAATGCTGCTCAATGCCAGAAGTCTAAATCTCAAAATGCACGCACTCGAGGCCCTTCTCAGTATGGAGAACATCGATGTCTGTGCAGTGACAGAAACCTGGTTCAAGGCTCCTGAGAGCACCCCAGCACTATCAGGTTTCACCTCTTATCATGCGTTCCGGCCCAAAATCCGGACAATACCAAGAAAGGAGGGGGGGTATCCATATTCATCAAGGACACCCACACCTCAAGACTGGTGGCAATGCCCGATGCATCAGAGACCATCCAGGTGCAATTAACCATAGGCAAGACTGCTCTGCAAATTGTAGCATGTTACAGGCCACCCTCACAAACTCAGGAACCTCACATGGCCTTCCTGAAAACACTAGAGGGGATAAATGTATCACCAAACACCATCATACTAGGTGACTTCAATTACCCTAATATAGACTGGGAACACTACTCAAGCTCAAACACCCTAGCCCAAAAGTTCCTGGAATTCATAAACTCAAATGCCATGGAACAACTAGTCACCATCCCCACAAGAGGAGAAAACATACTTGATCTCATCATCACAAACATGGGAGCACAATGTTCAACACCGACGATATACCGCTCACTGGTGAGATCAGATCACAAACTAATCTCGCTGGAGGTCCTCATGGCCCACCCACCCCAAATAAAAAGACCACAGTAAAGAACTTCAAGAAAGCAGACTTCACACTTCTAAAGACTAGTGTGGTCTCCTTTAAGGCCCCGAGCAGTGGAAAACAGTACTCAAGCAGCTGAATCACGTACAAATGCCTTCTACCAGCACCTGCAGGACTGCATGGATAAGGCAATCCCAAGCAAAACAAAGACTCTTTGTACCAAAGGCAAGCATCCAGTCTGGTGGACCCCAGCCATAAACAAACTCTACAACAAAAGGAGGAAGCTACTACAAGATAGAGCAAAATCCTTAAAAGGTAAGACACCCTTGCTCACTATAAGTAAAAAACTAAGAGCTCTCATAAAATCATCCAAAGCAAATTCTGAGAGAAAATAGCTAAAGACTCAAAAGACAATCATAAGGCCTTCTTTAGCTATGTTAGAAACCTGGGAGGAAACTCCCAGATATGCTCAGAACTAGTTCAAAATGATGTGAAGATTACTGATCCTACAGACATTGCCAACATACTGGCTGACAGGTTCAGTGCAAACTTCTCCCCTCCCCAAAAGGAGAGATATCTATGCCAGCGATTGCAGCCCCAAACATCTCCAACGCCAAGTGAGAACTGCTCTCTCAAGCAAAAACCACAGCAGCCATGGGACCTGATGGTGTCCCTGGCTGTGTGCTCCACGAACTCAGCGAGGAATTAAACCCACAGCTAGGACAGCTGTTTAATCATAGTCTTAACTCTGGATACGTGCACTCCAGGAGTGGTGCACTGCAACTGTGGTCCCACTTCACAAAGCGGTGCCTCCACCGACCCTGGAAATCACCGCCCATTAGCTTGACAAGCCTTATCTGCAAAGCCATGGAGAGGATCATAATGGACCTCATAAATAAAGACATAGGGAATTTGCAGACTTTGGATCCATCCCAGTTTGGCTTTGTCAAAGGCAGATCATGCCTTCTAAACCTGGTTGACTTTTTCAAAACAGTCACCAAAGCCATTGATGAGGAAAGGCAGTCCATACAGCCTACCTCGATCTGGCGAAGGCCTTCGATACAATACCCCACTCGGGTATCATTGAAAAACTCATCAGCTTAAATGTTAACCCATACATCACAAGATGGGTTGCAAACTGGCTGAGTGACAGAACCCACAGGGTCAGAGTTGCTGGCGCCATGTCAGACTCAAAGCCTGTCACAAGTGGTGTACCACAGGGCTCAGTCCTGGGCCTACTCTTGTTTGGCATCTACTTTTCCGAAGTACAAGCAAACACAGGAGGGTTATGGCTGACAAAGTTCGCAGATGACTGCAAACTGGGCGCCATAGTAGAAAACACATCTGACACAGATATCCTTCAGAAGGGTCTCACAGAAACGGATAACTGGTGCCAGAGCCATGGCCTAAGGTTAAATGCCAAAAAATGCATAGTCATACCCTTCGGGAAAAACAAGGATACCCCTAGCTACCAAATAGGTGGCAATCCACTGAGCACAGAAGAAGTTACCAGGGACCTGAGGACCCAGGTTGATAGTAGTCTGTCATTCGACACCCATGTAGCTAAAAAAATAGTTAGGAGGACCTTCTACATTGCCCACCTTATCATGCAGGGATTCTCATCTAGATCAAGGGAGGTCATAGTCTCCCTATACTCATCACTCATCAGAGCAATGATTGAGTACAATGCCCCATTCGGAATGTATCTGACCCGACACTTGCAGCAGCTGGAGAGGCCACAAAAGTTCCTCACCAAAAGGATAAAGGGTCTCAAACATCTGTCCTATGCTGCCCGACTGAAAGAACTCCAGCTCTATTCAGTCGCTTACACATTACTCAGAGCTGACCTTTGCCTAACATACGGCCATGTCAAACCCAGATTTGATGAATATGCTTCACCTCAAAGAATCTAGATCCGTCAGAGCCACAAGGGCGGAGACTTAAACCTGCGACTATTAATAGGACATGCTGGAGGATAGATTCATCACCCAAAGACTCCTATGCTGTGGAATAAAATCCCGGTATATGTGAGGCAGAGCACCTCGCTGGCCTTGTTCAAGAGAAATCTTGACCAATGGATGGGAGATCGCAGATATACCCCAGGGATTACCTCAGTGTCACTGCTCGACAGAGGCACAGCAAAATAATGGGTATAGTTCCCCATACTAAAGGGGTGGCGTAAGCCACAAAACTATGGGCTAGGCTTGTAAATGCCCTCGGGCAGATAGCCTAGTATGAACCTATGAACCTATGAACCTATGAACATACAGGGACTTGTGTAATGTTTGCCTTAACACCCCCCATAGGCCAAAGAAGAATAGAATGGACATATGCATGTAATGTTGTGAAGGATGTGTGGTAGTCCTCAGTATCACAGTGTTAGGGACACAGATACACTGTCATCAACTGTGACGTTATGTGCACTGTACACAGCATACCTGCATGTAATACAGAGGACAATCATGTGCCACAGAAATATACACTGGAGAAAGAGTATAGGGGATAGACAAGTGTAAATGTGACAAACTATGAATATAGGTTCATACGTCCATAGGTACAGGGTAGGCCATCGTCCCAGGTTCAGCCATAACACTACACCATAGTTAGGATGACTTTGCCAAACTTCTGTGCTTCAGATAAAATACTCATGATATTGCTGTACCTCCGTCAAGCAGTGATAATGATGTAATCCCTGGCCTATACCTGCAATTCTCCATCCAATGGACAACATACCTGCGAACAAGGCTAGGAAGGATCTCTGTCTCACATGTACTGTGATGTAGATCCACAGCATTGTGAGTGTCTGGGTGATATATGTGTCACTCAAACACATCCCATTAATGACCATGACAAGGTTCATGTCACCTGCCCTAGTGGTTCTGAGGGATGCAGATACAGTAGGTGAAGCATACACATGACATATGGGTTGACATGGCCTGTATGTCAGGCACAGGTCAACACTAAACAGCAGGTATGTGACTTAATGGGGCAGGGTCCTACAAGTGGGGCAGCATTACACAAAATGATGTCATCCTGCATCTGTACGACAATTAACCTATGAGGGCTTCCCAGCTGCTGTAGGTGTATGGTCAGATTCAGTCTGAATGGGGCAATGTAGTAAATCATAGGTGTAACACGTAATGGGTACAAGGAGACAATGACCTAGCCTGATGTAGATGTGAATCCCTGCACAAACAGGTGGGCAATGTAGAAGTCCCACAGAACCACGATGTAGCGTGTGTGTTGAATGAATGGTGACCGACAAACTCTGTCCCTGATCCTGGTAATCACCCCTGTGCTGAGTGGACAGCCACCTATATGCTGGACAGGGGTGACCTAGTACTTCTCGACAGGTATGATGTTGCATTACTTAGCATTTAGCTGTGGGACATGTCCCTGACAGCAGATATGCATATCTGGGAGGCCCCTTCGAAGGATATCTGTGTCAGATGTCCGTCCCACTATGGCACCTGTTTTGCAGTCATCTACAAACAATGTTGCCCATAACACCCCTGTGTGCCTGTACCGTGGAAATGTAGATGTATGACAGGAGTGGACCCACGGAAGGGCCCCATGGGACACCACTTGCGACAGGCAGTAGGTCTGACATGCTGCCAGCAACTATGACCGTGTGGGTTGTGTCACATAGACAGTTTACAACACATTCTGTGATGTACGTGTTCACATCCCAGCCAATGGGTTTATCAACGCGATACCTGAGGGGTAATGTGATGAAGGCCTTTGCCAGGTCAAGGTAGGCTGTATGGACTGCAACACCCCCATCAATGACCTCGGTGACTGTCCCGAAAATGTCAACCATGCTTTAAAGGCATGAACCACCCTGACCCTGAACAAGACAAACCGTGTTGGATGCAAAGTATGTATGTCCCCTATGCATTCGTATGCAGCCGCAGGTATGATCCCTCCCCATGTCTTTGCAGATAGGTCTCCTCATGGTAATGGGACAGTAATAACCAGGCTCAGTGGAGGCATTGGCCCTGTGGACGATGGGACTACAGTTGCCATGCGACACAACCTGGGTACCTTACCTGAGGTGAGGCTACAAAGAAATAGCTGTCCTAACTGTGGGTCTAATTCCTCAATGAGATAGTGGAGTACACAGTGGGGTCACCAGCTGGTCTCATGGATGCTATGTCCACTACCCTGGAGAGAGCATGTCCCACCTGTGTGTCACAGAACATTTGGTGACCACAAACCGCTGGTACAGACATCTCCTCATGTGTGGGAGGGTGTGGAGATGTCCTCACTGGACTTGTCAGCCTGTATGTTGGCAATGTGTGTATGTTGAGTAAACTCCACCTCTTTGTGAACCCAGTCAGAGCATATGTGGGAGTGACCTCACAGGTGTTGAGCATAGCAACTGAAGGTGGTATGATTGTCAGCCAGGTCCATGTAGGTATATCTGTGGAATGTGCCCTGGACCATGGCATGACAGTGTGTAACTCTACACATAAGATGACCAAGGGTGTCATACCTCACAAGGTGTCTGCTCCACCTTGTAGTAGCCACCCCCTCGTGTTGTACATCCTGTGTATGGCTGGGGTACACCACACTGGATGCTTGGCATTGGTACAATGAACCACAGTTGGGTAAGTGAATGCCTGGTTCATGCAGTCCTGTAGGTACTGGTAGATGGCAAATGTGATTGATGCAGTGGCTGCAGTACTGTCGCCCACAGGCTCAGGGTCCTTAAAGGAGACCACAGTAGTGTGCAGAATTGTGTAGTCTGCCTCTGAGCAAGCAATGTGTATGGTAACTGGCAACACTCACAGCAGCGGATGCCAATAGCAGAAGCCAATGTCCAAATAACATAGATTAACTTCTGCATGACAATATGTCTTATCATACATGTATTGACACGTGTCTGCTAATTACAATTGCAAATGGCGGTAAGACTGGCCTAAGGTTCCCGTGATTTACACAGTCTGGAGGTGTTGTTCCGATAATAAAGTGGCAATACCTCCCAATCGTGGCCTCTGGGTATTAAAGAGGTTGTTAACCTGCAACATTGGATGTACACCATTGGGTTCTGGTGTCGGAAAACATGGTTCCTGTACCACTACACAGTATGGGCAGTCAAGCAGACATCCGCGATTGTTGAACACACAGCATCAGTGAAACCCACTGCTCACAAGGACACAGTCCGACAAGCTCTACACTTTACATATGCACAGTGGTGTCCATTGTAGGACCAAAATTGTCTAAAGACAAGAATGATGCCTTATTTCAATGTGTACCTGAACTCATTGTCGTCACAGGTACACATATGCACATAGCGTGTTTAATGTTGATGATAGCTGTCCATGAAATGCAGCACAGATGCACAGAAATACCCAGGTGCGGGTCCATAGAACTGCGTCCACATCACAGTCCACACATGAAGGATGTGTAATGGGTACTGTCAATTGTTGCAGTCAAGGGATTCTGGGTATGTAGACCCTGGGCTCGGTGTTGTTTCATGAGCAATCCTTTGTCCCGCCCGTGGGAGGATGTGTCGTAGCACCTGCCTTACTCTCCGCTAATAATGCAAACCATCCACCGGAGAATGCTAAATGCAGGTGTGAAATGTGTACAGCCCTATACTAGTGTCCAGTAGGCAATTGTCATGGATGGACAACCGTATGGCCAAGATGGCACCCACAGCTGCTAACCCGGGAAATTACA
The DNA here is from genome assembly GCF_019279795.1 of Protopterus annectens. Lineage (NCBI taxonomy): Eukaryota > Metazoa > Chordata > Ceratodontiformes > Protopteridae > Protopterus > Protopterus annectens. The sequence continues at coordinate 50,795,451 of NC_056731.1, read as the reverse complement.
CAGCGCGGTAAGGCATAACACAGGAAATACACATAGGGACTACAGTTGACATTCCACATACAAAGTCGGACTGCTGCCGTGCCAACACCGGTACACAGCACTCAATCTGCCAGCAACAGAATGAGGAGCACCCGCTACCATACAGCGGAACAGATGTGCGACCTGTGGAACACATACCAATGGCACACCCACAACGTCAAGTAGGATATGTAAACTATGGCATTCCCACCTATGAAGACAACATGGTTAAATGAATACATAGGTGATCAACATGTTCGGTGGTGTTATATTGAAAATACAGTGACGGATATGTCCCATTGGGATGTCTGAGGTTTATATGAAGCAGTTGCTAACCAGCATGTTTGGATGTATGACATTTGTTCACAGTACTAAATCACCTGGTTATGTAGCACCATGTAGAATGGGTAGTCAAACAGACATCCGCGATTGGGAACATACACCAGCAGTGAAAAGCACTGGCCAGGTGGACACAGTCCAGCAACATCTAACCTGACATATGCATATCGGTGTCCATTGTAGGACCCAAAATTCCATTCAGTGAATGCCTGCTAGCTTCCTGCATTACTCCGTGAACTCATTGTCATCACCACGTCACAGGTACACATATGCACCGCGTGTTCAATGTTGATGATAGCTGTCCATGAAATGCAGCACACATGCACAGAAATACCCAGGGTACGGGTCCATAGAACTGCATCCACATCACAGTCCCGCACACATGAAGGATGTGTAATGGGTACTGTCGACTGTTGCAGTCAAGGGAGTCTGGGTATGTAGAATCTGGCCTCGGTGTTGTTTTGCAGGCAATCCTTTGTCCCACTCCGTGGGAGGATGTGTGCGTAGCACCTGCCTTACTCTCCGCTAATAATGCAAACCATCTACCGGAGAATGCTAAATGCAGGTGTGAAATGTGTACAGCCCTATACCAGTGTCCAGTAGGCAGTTCACATGGGTGGACAAGCGTATGACCAAAACGGCACCCATAACTGCAAACCCGGTGTAATTACACTGCCGCAGTAAGGCATTACACAAGTAATACACATAGGGACTACACTTGACATTCCACATACAAAAGACACAGACAACCAGCTGAGGAAGTCCAAAGCAAAGACAAGGTACTGTAGACACCGTCCGCGACCACTCAGAGCCCACCAGGAATTAAATGCAGTCACCATAGTGTATTGAAGCTCTTTTTGTCTGCTTCATAAGCAGACTTATTCAGAATACATACAATGCAGTCCAACCTACTACATTTAAAACCCGTAATTGGTCAGTAAATTAGATGTGCTAAGTATTAATTAAATGCCTTAAAGGCAAACAAGCAAACAAACTTTACTTGGGTTACAGATTCCACACAGTGAGTACATCAGACATTGCTTCGAAAGGTACATTCTTCATAGAAAAATAGAAATATATGTATATATATATGAAAGAAGAACCAACATAATGTTTTCCAAATGTCTGACTGTTTAAGCTACATATATATGTTCTACGGATTGCGCCAATATATTAAAAGAACTACAGACACCTAGTAATATAAATGAACCATAATATATACAGATAAACCGTATGATTATGACTAATGTAAAATAGACCAACGAAATGTAAAGATTCACAATGTGGTAAAGTAAATATTCATTTAGAAGGTTAGTTAATTAAATCAATTCAGACATCCTTGTCAAAATACTAACACAAGGCCACTGAGGTGCTTGGCCTCACATGTACTGGGATGTTGTTCCACAGCATAGTGAGTGTCTGGGTGATGAATCTGTCCCACCAGCACGTTCTATTAATGACAGTGTCAAGGTGTACGTCACCTGCCCTTGTGGTTCTGAGGATATATATAAATTCTTTAGGTGAAGCATAGTCATCAGATCTGGGTTCGACATGGCCTTGTATGCCAGGCACAGGTCACCTCTGGGCGACTGTATACAGCTGGAATTCTTTCAGTCGGTCAGCATAACACATATTCCTGAGACCCTGCATCTGTTTGTCGATGAACTGTTGGGGCCTTTCCAGCTGCTGCAGGTGTCGGGTCAGATACATTCTGAACGGGGCATTGTACCCAATCATAGGTCTATTGGATGCTGGGTACAAGGGGACAATGACGTCCCCTCCTCTAGATGTGAAGCCCTTCATGATGATGTGTGCAATGTTGAAGGTCTACCTAACTCGTTAGCAACGTGTGTGTTGAACAAGCGGTTAACAACAACCCGGCTCCCCAGATCCCTGGTAACTCCTCTGTGCTCAGTGGATTGCCACCTATATGTTAGCTAGGTAACCTTCTTCTTACCGAAGGGTATGACTATGCATTTCCTGGCATTTAGCTGTAGGCCATGTCTCTGGCACCACTTATCCACATCTGTGAGGCCCTCCTGAAGGATATCTGTGTCAGATGTGTGTCCGACTATGGCACCCAGTTTGCAGTCATCTGCAAACATTGTCAGCCATAACCCCCCTGTGTATGCTTGTACTTTGGAAATGTAGATGCTGAAAAATAGTGGATCCATGACTGAGCCCCATGGGACACCACCCGTGACTGGCTGTGAGTATGACATGGCGCCAGCAACTATGAACGTGTGGGTTCTGTGACTTAGCCAGTTTGCAACCCATATGGCGATGTATGGATTTACGTTCGAGATGACGGGTTTATCAATGATACCCGAGGGGGGTATTGTGTGGAAGGCCTCTGCCAGGTTGAGGTAGGCTGTATGGACTGCTTTACCCTCATCAATGGCCTTGGTGACTGATCCTACAAAGTCAAACACGTGTAAAAGGCATGATCTGACTTTGACCAAGCCAAACTGGGTTGGATCCAAAGTATGCAAGTCCCCTATGTCTTTATCTATGAGTTCCATTATGATCCTTCTCCATGGCTTTGCAGATAAGGCTTGTCAAGCTAATGGGATGGTAATAACCAGGGTCAGTGGAGGCACCATCCTTGTGAAGTGTGACTCTACTACTTGGGTACGTATCCTGAGGTGAGGCTTAGATTAAACAGCTGTCCTAAGTGTGGGTTTAATTCCCCATAGAGTTCATGGAGTACACAGCTGGGACACCATCAGGTCCCATGGATGCTGTGTTTACTGCCTTGGAGACAGCATTTCCCACCTGTGCGTTACAGATGTTCCAGGATCTACAATTCTCTGGTATTGATATCTCTCCATGTGGGGGGGGTGTTAGCACTGAACCTGTCAGCCAGTATGTTGGCAATGTGTGTAGGTGCAGTCATCTTCACATCATTCTGAGCCCAGTCTGAGCATATCTGGGAGTGTCCTCCCAGGTGTCCAACATAGCTAAAGAAGGCCTTATGATTGTCTGCTGAGTCCTTGTTAATTTCTCTGTTGAATTTCCCCTGGATGATTTCATGACAGCTTGTAGTTCTTCACATATAATGAGCAAGGGTGTGTTACCGTACAAGTATTCTGCTTTAACTTGTAGTAGCTACCTCCTGTCGTTGTAGAGCTTGTTCATGGCTGGGGTCCACCAGACTGGATGCTTGTCTTTGGTACAAAGGGTCTCAGTTTTGTATGGGATTGCCTGATCCATGCAGTCCTGTAGGTGCTGGTGGAAGGCATATGCGTGATTCAGCGGTTTGAGGAATGTTCACCACTGGCTCAGGGGCCTTAAAGGAGACCACAGTAGTGTTCAGAAGTGTGTAATCGGCTTTTGAGAAAGGCATATGTATGGTAACCGGCACCACTGTACACATGGAACATCATAGCAAGAAACCACGGCGGATGTGGGTAATGCTGGACATACCCACGGCAGGCGTGCGTTCCCGAGTCCGATGCCGAGGACCACACACATAGCCGGCCTTAGGCATAGGCCAAGTAGGCAGCCGTCTAGGCGTTGCTCTACCGGGGCACCTTTCCAGACTTTATTTGGTGTAGGTAGACCAGGAGGAGGGTAGCGGGTGATGTGGCGGTGGCAACATGGAGTCCTTCTGCCTAGGGCACCACTTAACCACTCTTCCGTGGGTAATACAGCAGTACCCACCCAGGCGGGTCATTGCTGGTATGCCATATCATCTATGGCAAGAAACCATAATGCCTGTCCGCCCGTAGCGCAGACATCACGGCACCAGCGGCGGTGCGGGCGTACTGCGAGATGTCCGTTACCAATGTCGACACTGTCTCGCTTTGTGAAACAAACTCAACATAGCGATTCAATACTAAACAGCGGCGAGAGCCCCATGTCCCGTGGCTGAGCTGTTCAACCTGTTCCGCCATGTTAAATGTGTGTAGCAGAGCGGAACCGGCCCAAACCAAACAGCGGACATGTCTGTGGCTCAGTGAAAGCAAATCGTCCGCAATGGTACACACATGTAATATTGTGACACAGGTCATACATACCGAGGGTTAGTAATGGAAATAGGTCCGTTCGACCAGACCGTGTGCAATTAGTATAACAAGATCTACAAGCGGGTACACCGGCCAATCAGCGCACGGTTATGAATAATTGAGGGGGTGACATGGTATCATAGACACGGACAAACCGTGCCCATGTGACTCATCTAACATTCGTACACGGTCAGGGCAGTTCCGTAGACTGGGCGGACAAGACCAAACCCAAAGCACCACAGGAACACCCTGACAATCGAGCGGCTGTATGCGTAGGGGATATAAGCACCTGTGATCTGAACATCCCTGCGGTCACGACATATGCATCCTGGGCCATGGCGAGAGGAATAAGGAATGTTTAACATGCAGTACGCACCTTTCCCAGCAGGAGAATGGATGCCTGTGGCGGCGTGAGTGTGGGGGTGGGGGGATATGTAAATGTAGCTAAGTACCATGGGTATGCATATTAATGACACCGAACAGATAACGTGTAGTGGTCACAGTAACCGGCAAACGTGAATGCAGTCACGTTTGAATTACGACTATAGAACATATAGATGTGAGCGTATGCGTGTCGTCCATGCTGCAAAGACTGTTACATGTATAAAGTTGTAAGTCGTTCTGCACACATCCGTCAACGGATCAGAGATATGTTACGGAATAGTCACAACTAACACACCATGTAACCACACGGACCCAGTAAACATATATAAGCGGAATACGGATATGCGTAATGCGCCTGCGCGTAACCCACAATTAGAAATGCGAGTGTCGTGTGTGATCCACCGAAGCAGGGAAGGTTAAGGATGTGTCCTCCACTCATTTACATTCATAATTGTAAAATATATGCTTAAATTGTACTTATTGATTCCATGCTTTGGAATCGTAATGCTACAATTATACACATTGATATAACATATCCTGATCAACACATTACATTCTAAGGTTTACTCACAACAATTATCAACTATGTTTCAATATACTGATTGTATTGACCAATATTGTATTTATATTAACACATTGTTGTCGTATTATTGTTTCCATTAACTAATGTATGCAACACCGATTTGTATATGTCACGTTATCATCAAGACTTGGAGCACTATCCACTTAACTATGAGCAGGTTCATTGATTAATTGACTTTAAACTGACTCTGAAGGAAGTGTATAAGGAACGACTATGTAATGTATTTCGTACTCCGATGCCCCATGTTAGTAGGTGAAAGAGCTCAGTATCTTTTGACTGTGGAGTGTATCATTTTGTCATTGTCTGTTGTGGCGATATATGTTCAATAATGTCATTTATGAAGATGGGCAGGGCCCTTAAGGTTTGCTGTATTTCCGCTTACTGTACGTGGATATAGATAGGCCAAGTAATACATAATATGGGTAGTCAAACAGACATCCGCGATTGGGTAACATACAGAGGCAGTCAAAACCACTGGCCAGATAGTGACAGTCCAACACGTTCTACACTTTACATATGCACATCGGTGTCCATTGTAGGACTCCAAAATTGATCCATTCACAATATCAAACAGCTGCGATCGACCCAGATGAGGTGACAGCCGTTGACTATGGCACAGCTGAACATATGCACCACCAGCGTGTTTAAGGTTGATGATAACTGTCCATGAAATGCAGGACATATGAACAGAAATCCCCAGATTGTCGTGTCCATAGAAGTGCGTACACATCCCAGTCCGCACACATGAAGGATGTGTAATGGGTACCGTGGGGGTTGCAGCCATGGGATCCTGGGTATGCAAAATGGGGCTCGGTGTTGTTTGGCAGATAATCCGTTGTCCGCCCGTGGGAGGCTGTGGGTATATGCGTGCCTTAGTCCCCACTAAGGATACAAAGCATCCACTGGGTAATGCTAAAAGCAGGTGTGAAATGTGTTCAGCCCTATATCAGTGTCCAGTAGGCAATTCCCATGGATGGACAGGTGTACGACCAAGATGGCACCTATAGCTGGAAACCTGGTGGAATTACACAGCTGTTGGGCATAACACAGGAAATACAGATAGGGACTATAGTAGACACTCCCCATACAAAGTCAGACCGCCGTGCGAATACCGGCGTACACAGCACTCAATCTGCCAGCAACAACATGAGGATCACTCGCTTCCATACTGCGGAACAAATGGGCGACCTGTGGAACACATACTAATGGCACACTAACAACCTCAACTAGGAAGGTCAGGCGATGTTTCTACACTAAGCGTTCCGCATATCGAACATCCTTCAATGAATAAATAGGGTATGCATGTTCTGGCTGTTTTATATTGACAATACAGTGGCATATATGTCCTACTGGGCCTTCTGAGGATTACTTAAAGCAGTTGCCAACCTGCAGCATTACATCAATACCATTTGGGTTAATCGTAGTAGAACATGGGTTTTAGCACAACATAATATGTGTAGTCAAACACACATCATGATTGGGAACATACAGCAGCGGTCACAACCACTGGCCAGATGGACACAGTCCAACATGTTCTACATTTTACATATGCACATTTGTGTCCATTGTAGGACCCAAAAATTTGTCCTATTGCAACGCCAACTGGAGTGCGGCGAAGACCAAGATGAACTACAGCCGTGACTACGGCACAGCTACATATATGCACCGCCAGCGTGTTCAAGGTTGATAACAACTGTCCATGAAATGCGGGACATATGCACAGAAATCCACAGATTGTCGAGTCCACAGATGTCGTCCACATCCCATTCCAGCACACATGGAGGATTTGCTATGGGTACTGTCGAGGGTTGCAGCCATGGGATCGTGGGTATGCAGAAATGGGTGTTGGAGATGATTGGCAGATGATCCATTGTCCGCCCGTGGGAGGATGTGGGTACAGAACATGCCTTACCACCCACCAATACTGACAATCATCCACGGAGAATGCTATATGCAGCTGTGAAATGGGTACAGCCCTACACCAGTGTCCAGTAGGCATTTCCCAAGGATGGACAAGCGTCACGGACAAGATGGCACCCATAATAGCAAACCTGGTGGAATCACACAGCCGTAGTAAGGCATAACACAGGAAATACAGATGGAAACAACAGTAGACACCCCATAGACATCCATCCTGCCGTGCGAATCCCGGCGTACACAGCAGCCAAGGTGCTAGCAAGTATGTGGAGATCACCCGCTTCCACTCCGCGGAACATACGGGCGACCTGTGGAACACATATTAATGGCACACCAACAACGTCAACTAGGAAGGTCATACTATGGTTAAACTATGGCGTTCCCACACATAAATAACATCCTTTCATGAATAAATAGGTTCTACATGTACCGGCTGTGTTATAATGACAATACAGTGGTGGATAGATCACAATGGTACCTCTGAGGGTTACTTAAAGCACTTGCCAACCTGCAGTACTACAGTAACACTATATGGGTTAATTCTGGAAGGACACGGGTTCCGTAGCACTACATAATATGGGTAGGCAAACAGACATCCGGGACTGGGGAACATACGTGACAGTCAAACCCACTGGCCGAATGGACACAGTCCAACATGTTCTACACTTTACATATGCACATCGGTGTCCATTGCAGGACCCAAAAATTCCTCCTTAAGTGTTGGCAACAGGCTGCGATCGTGTGACCCAGAAGAAGTGACAGCCGTGACTACGGCACAGGTAGATATATGCACCACAAAGCGTCTTCAAGGGTGATGACAACCGTCCATGAAATGCAGGACATATGAATAGGACTCCCCAGGTTGCTGTCCATACGTGCGTTCACATCCCATTTCGCACACATGGCGGGTGTGCAATGGGTACTGTCGAGGTTGCAGACATGGGATCGTGGGTATGCAAAATGGGTCTCGTGTGGATTGGCAGATGATCCGTTGTCCGCCCGTGTGCGGGGCGTATGGCATATCGTTACTCCGCACTAATAATGCCGATCATCCACGGAAATGCAGAATGCAGCTGTGAAATGTGTACAGCCCTATACTAGTGTCCAGTAGGCAGTTCCATGGATGGACAAGCGTCGGCCAAGATGGCACCCATAGCTGCAAACTAGGGGAATCCACAGCTGTTGCAAGGCATAACCCAGGAAATACAGATAGGGACTACAGTAGACACTCCCCATACAAAGCCAGACCGCTGGGCAGATACCGGCGTACACAGCACTCAATCTGCCAGCACATAAATGGGGATCACACGCTTCCATACAGTGGAACAGATGGGTGACCTGTGTAAACATACCAATGGCACAATATCAGCGTCGGCTGGGAAAAGACATCGATGGTCAAACTATGGCGTTCCCACCAATGAAAGACATCCTTCAGTGAATTAATAGGATTGATGTCAATTGACCATGGCAAACACCCAATGAACAGGAAAGACTTGCTGGCACCCTATGGCCACAAACCATGTCACACATAGGTAGATGGAACAGTCAACTTAAACATTTAGTCACGACAGGTGCATATGGTATCCAAAGGTTCTTCATAGACATGTATGCGCTATCACCCGTAGGCCCGTGAGACTTACACATAACATGGAAGCATCCAGGCTTTAAATATCCACCCTTGCACTTCCATTTGTCACTTTCTCTGCTTGAACAATGAACATGTAGCCACATCATAGAAGGCACAGGCACTGCTAACGAAACACACACATGTCAACATCTCAGAAAGCATCCTATGAACACACGTATTACATGATATTGTACTATGAAAAACAAACATACCAGCAACCTGCGGCAAGAATAGTCCCAGTAGTTCAACACAACACAAGTCTTCTTATCATTTAAACAGTTTATTAAAACATGCAACGTTTTCGTTGTTTCCACACCTTCTGCAGAAAAAAGCAAATTCTAAAAATGTTCACAATCAACACTGTGAGTCTTAACGAGTTCTTATATCTCACATTGTTGATTGTGAACAGTTTAAGTTGCTTTTCTGAAGGATGTGAAAGCAACGAAAACACACCTACCGGAAGGACGGAGGCGAACCTCGCCTATCTACCTGAACTCACCACAGTATGAAGCATTTACAGAATGCACTACCGAGTTTACTGAGCAGAGTGCTGTCAGAGGCATACTTGTAGGCTGGTGACATCACCCGCAAGACAATAGCTGGCAATAGCCAAGGTATGTGTTGCGAAGCGTCTAAAAGCATGTTCATTCGCAGAGGCAGCTGGAAAAACACACACACACGGAAGGGACGGGAGACGAACCTACGCCTATCTTCCTGAACTCACCACAGTATGAAGCATTTACAGAACGCGCTACCGAGTTTACTGAGCAGAGTGCTATCAGAGGCATACTTGTAGGCTGGTGACATCACCCGCAAGACAATAGTTGGCAATAGCCAAGGTATGTGTTGCGAAGCGTCTAAAAGCATGTTCATTCGCAGAGGCAGCTGGAAACACACACACACACACACACACATGGAAGGGACGGGAGACGAACCTACGCCTGTCTACATGAGCTCACTACAGTATGAAGCATTTACAGAACACGCTACTGAGTTTACTGAGCAGAACGCTGTCAGAGGCATACTTGTAGGCTGGTGACATCACCCGCAAGACAGTAGCTGGCAATAGCCAAGGTATGTGTTGCGAAGCGTCTAAAAGCATGTTCATTCGCAGAGGCAGCTGGAAACACACACACACACACACACACGGAAGGGACAGGAGACGAACCTACGCCTATCTACATGAACTCACTACAGTATGAAGCATTTACAGAGCAGCTACCGAGTTTACTGAGCAGAGCTGTCAGAGGCATACTTGTAGGCTGGTGACATCACCATAAGACAATAGTTGGCAATAGCCAAGGTATGTGTTGCGAAGCGTCTAAAAGCATGTTCATTCGCAGAGGCAGCTGGAAACACACACACACGGAAGGGAGACCTCGCCTATCTACATGAGCTCACTACAGTATGAAGCATTTACAGAGCAGCTACCGAGTTTACTGAGCAGAGTGCTGTCAGAGGCATACTTGTAGGCTGGTGACATCACCCGCAAGACAATAGCTGGCAATAGCCAAGGTATGGGTTGCGGCGTCTAAAAGCATGTTCATTCGCAGAGGCAGCTGGAAACACACACACACACACACACACACACACACACATGGAAGGGGCGGAGATGAACCTCGCCTATCTACATGAATTCACTACAGTATGAAGCATTTACAGAGCGCTACCGAGTTTACTGAGCAGAGCGCTGTCAGAGGCATACTTGTAGGCTGGTGACATCACCCATGAAGACAATAGTTGGCAATAGCCAAGGTATGTGTTGAAGCGTCTAAAAGCATGTTCATTCGCAGAGGCAGCTGGAAACACACACACACACACACACACACACACACACACACACACGGAAGGGGCGGGAGATGAACCTCGCCTATCTACATGAGCTCACTACAGTATGAAGCATTTACAGAACACGCTACGAGTTTACTGAGCAGAGCTGTCAGAGGCATACTTGTAGGCTGGTGACATCACCCGAAGACAGTAGCTGGCAATAGCCAAGGTATGTGTTGGCGTCTAAAAGCATGTTCATTTGCAGAGGCAGCTGGAAACACACACACACACCCACACACACGGAAGGGACGGAGGCGAACCTCGCCTATCTACATGAACTCACTACAGTATGAAGCATTTACAGAGCAGCTACCGAGTTTACTGAGCAGAGCGCTGTCAGAGGCATACTTGTAGGCTGGTGACATCACCATAAGACAATAGTTGGCAATAGCCAAGGTATGTGTTGCGGCGTCTAAAAGCATGTTCATTCCCAGAGGTAGCTGGAAATACACACACACACACACACACACGGAAGGGACGGAGGCGACGATCTACGCCTATCTACATGAACACACTACAGTATGAAGCATTTACAGAGCGCTACGGGTTTACTGAGCAGAGCTGTCAGGAGGCATACCCTCACGTGGGTGGTATCATTTGCAGAGGCAATCGCCCGATCGGAATTATGTCAGAGTGCGCAGTCCGCGGCCTGTTACCATCCCAGGTCGCCGTACAGTAACACGTTAGTGCTGCAGTCGGGAATAGCAAGTAACTACTGATCAGTACATCACTGCCTACTGGGCATGCTCAGACACTTAGACTTCGGCACAGAGCAGACATGCATACACATGGTGCGGCGGCATGGGTGGCGGAATGTGGACCGTCGTGTGTCCAGCCACACAACAGCAACCTGGCCATGCCACAGGCGTGGCCGTTGCGAAGGGATACAGGCATGCACCCGGTATAACTGCAGTCGGGCGGTGTGCACTGTGCTGTGTGTCTATCTACACAGCTGCCTACTGGGCATGCTCGAACACACTTTCGGCACAGAGCAGACATGCATACACATGGTGCGGCGGCATGGGTGGCGGAATGTGGACCGTCGTGTGTGTCCAGCCACACAGCAACCCGCCATGCCACAGACATGGCCGTTGCAGCAGGGAATATCTAGGTGCAATTAACCATGTGTAGAACTGGCCTACAGTTTGTTGCATGCTACAGACAACCCTCCCAAACACAGGATACCTGCACAGATGTCCTGAGGACACTGGTGAGTGTGCATGCTCTCACAACAGCACCGTACTGGGTGACATGAACCACCCATACATAGACTGGGAACATTACCCATGGCACAACACACTCGCCACGGTCCCAGGTGTTCTCACACCTGGCCACTGTTAAACAGCCATGCACCATACACACTGGGGGATGTCTGACAGTTCTGCCCATCACACATGGTGAGGATATGTCCCACACAGGATGTACAGCCCTCAATGGTGATGCCAGACCATATAGTGGATCCACTGGTCATCCACATCCTGCACCCAACACCGGCATGGGGGACCTAAGTGATGACCTCTCCACAACAAACCACACACATCATCGACCCGGTGTGGTACCCTACAAGTCCTCCATGCCAGTGTTGAACACAGGCCAGACTGCCTACCGCCCTAACGAATGCCTTCTCTGAGCACCCACATGCATGTCTGCAACAGGCAAACATGATAAGATCAGGACCTTGTCCACCACAGGTAGGCACATGGTGTGGTGGACCCCAGCCACTGACAAGCTGTACATCAACAGTTGGAGCTAATACATGACAGAGCAATGTCAGTACCAGGAAACCATCTCCCATTCATCCGGCGTCACCATACGGCCACATACAATCATCCACGGCGCTTGTGGGAGTGGTACTGCAGAGGGCACATGAGACAACCATAGGGCCTCCCCTAACTGTGGTAAGGACATGGTTGGGGGCACACAGACTTGGCTGGAAATGGTCCAGAATGGTACAACGGTCACTGCACCCACAGACATTGTCTGCAAACCAGCAGACATGTTCCAAGCATACATCCACCCCCCCCCAAGAGGGGACATATCCATCCCACCAGAGTGTAGCCTCCGAAACATCTCATATGGCCTGGAGTGATCCCATATCTCTATGGCTGTTGACACAGCACCAATGGGCACTGATGGTGTCCCTGGCTGTGTGCTACCCATCCTCATTGAGGCCCTCGGCCCATACATGCGGCCACTGTGTCATGTTAGCCTTACTATGGGCTATGTCCCCGATGGATGGCATATGGCATCTGTGGTCCCACTATGCCAGGGTAGTGCTCTTATGGTCTGTAGACAGCCACACCCTATCGGCTTGACAAGCCTTGTCTGCAAAGCTGTGGGGAGGTCCATACAGGAGCCCATGGATACAGACAGCGGTGTACAGCCAATACCAGAACATACCCACAACAACATAGTCAAGGGCGGATCCTGCCTCCCGAACCTGCTCGTCCTGTCTGGAGTGGTCACCAAGGTCATTGATGGGGATATGCGGGTTTGCACACAGTACCATGTCCTGGTGGGAGCGTTCAGAGCACACTCCACATGGGACCCATGGAAAGGCTCGCCAGCATACATGTGGGGACATATGTCACCCGATGCTTCTCAGAAAGGTTGGAGGTCACACCACACAGGGTTGGTGGTCCTGGTGCCTTGTCACACTCATATCTGGTCTCCAGTGGAGGCTCACAAGGCTCAGTCCTGGGCCCCCTGCCATACGGCATTCGACCTTCCAATGTGCATGCAATCATAGGGGGATTGTGGCAGACAAGGTATGCAGATGACTACACACCAGCCACCATACCCAACACCCCATGTGACATGGACATCTACCTAGGGCATCATAGACATGGATAACTGGTGCCAGAGCCATGGCCTGCTACTACATGCTAGAGAAGGTGCAGACCTACCCAGTGTGAAGGACATGTTCGGCCCAATGTCACATGTAAGTGGTAAGCCATTCAAGATGGTGGACATGTTCATGGAAATGGCTACCACACCTGTCGGTAACCTCTCTCAACACACACAATGGCAATGTGGGTGTGAAGACATTCCACTGTGGCCTCCTGGTCTGGAAGGAATCGCATCCACATCAGGGTTGTTCATTGTACCCCTGTACACATCACACACCAGAGCAATGACTGCATACAATGGCACATCTGGCCTGTAGCTAACCTGACGCCTGCAGCACTCAGAAGGACCGCAAACTTTACACAAAGGCGGGGATGACGGTGCTAGGACATGTGTCACAAGCTGCACGACCAAGGGGACTCCGGCTGTAAACCTTCCCAGCACATCTGCTCTGTGGTGATCTGTGCCTGGCATACACGGCCATGTCTGACCTGGGTGACATGGGCATATTCCACTTCCTAGGCTCCAGGCAAACATGGGCACAGAAGCGACTGTCAGACACATCACCACAAAGATGAGTGGGACGTGCTGGGGGAACAGGGTCAACGGACGGAGACCCCCTACAACACGAGGAGTGCCAGCCCATGTGAAGGAAAGGCCCTGACTGCCTTCGTCCAGGAGTAATAATGGCGTGTGGATGTGTGAATATAGTTATGCGCCAGGCATCATCTGTGTGTCAGTGCTGGACGAGGGACTGGGGACTGATGGATGTGGCATCCCCATCCTGAGGGGTGTTAGCAGCCACACACAATCATGCTAGGTCCACACATGTCGTAGGGCACATACCCTGTTATGTACATGTGCGCCTATGTACCTATGTAGGGGTCCATGCGGTTGCGGGTACCTGTGCTATGCTGATGTTGCCAGACATGCCTGTGGGTACCCCACGACTACACGTGGGGAACTATTTACAGTGCTCCCAGTAGGCACATGCAAGTACACCATCATTGTCATACGGGTTAACTGAAACAACATGGTGCTACACATGTAACCACCACGCATACTGTGTACACAGATCAATTAATGCTGCACCTGTCCTGCATGGTATATCTGCTGCATGATGTCAGTGCACAACCCACATCACATACACACCTGTCACCAGCCATACACACACATCACAACATACACATCACATACTATGCGGACACAGGTATCACATACACCTCTCACTATCTTGTCCACCCTGTGCATCAGAATATGTTTGCATAACCGTGCACTGATGGTGTAGCTCACAGTTATGCGGCAGAGACTTCATCATATGCACAGGGTGATATGCGTGCCACAGGCATGGGCTGTACCAATGGATGACATCATGTGTGTGTGTAAGGGCCTGTGCATTGACTGGGCATGACTGTGTAGATTGCATGTGGGTGTGGTGGAGCCCTACAGTCGTGTTTGCTGTGTGTGGGTTTGTGTGTACATAGTTCAGTCACCTGTGATGCCTACACGGGTATGCTTGGCAGCCCCAGACTGTACAGTGCAGGTGTTATGGCTCACTGTGTCCGCCTGCGGCGTGACCGATGCCTGCCTGGGGTCACGGGCACAACCAGGTGGAGGTACGGACTGTCCACTCTCCGATGTCACATGTCCGCTGGAAGCGTGCACGCCCGGGCCGTCAGGGCCACGTCCATGTGGCCTGCTCTGTCCTGGTGTGGTTGGTGTAGTAGCAGCTGCACTGCTGCTGCTACCAGCACTGTGTGGGTGGGCATGGGAGGTGGCACGCGCCGACCTGCAGCAGGTGGTGTTGCTGGCCCCGCCCGCGTCTCTATGCCTCACCCCTACCTGGTGTTCCTGCACAGACAGCCCGCTCAAGGATGGCCATGCCTCGTCGAGGATACCAGCCATCTCACCCAATCTCCTATCCAGAACATCGGCAAGATGCTGTTGGGCATCGCCAATGCCTGGATGTTGTCATTCAAGGAGCGGATTACAGACCTCTGCAGCCTCTGCCCTTCCTGGTTCTGCCATTCGGCGCGTGCCTGCGCGCCGCCATTACAGTCTGGAACATGCGTCTGGTTATACCAGCTGCTGCACCCTGTCGCCAGGTGTATGTCTAGCGGTGCTCCCCACGAGCAGCACCTGCCACATGCCTGCGTGGCACTGCACCAGTCATTACACTGGCAACATGGTGTGTACCCACACCTTCTGCAGCCACCACACATTCCTGCTCGGTGCCAACAGACGCTGACTGACCGTCATCTATGGCCAACGGTGTTGGGGTATGTGTCGGCATCTGAACTGTGTGCAGGGATGAAGGGGACGTACGTGTGATGTTCTCCAATGGCACAGTCTCTGCCTGTGATGACCCTGCCTGTGCCTCATGTACATGGTCATCACCACTAGTATCTGTGGGGACACTAGCATCAGATGGACCGCAGGAGGGGAACTCACCTACAGCACCTGTCAATACAAAGACATACCATCGGTTACAATACAGACACACACACACACACACACACACACACACACACACACACACACACACACACACACACACATCATGCATGTGACAATGTAGGTGGCATGCAGCATTCACACACAGACCAGTGAATGTAGACCAGACATTCATAGTGGCAGTATGCACACTGCCCTGGTGGGAACAGTACAACAGGCAGGTGTCTTTTAGTAGGCATGCAGTACACACATTCATGGTAGTTTGCATGCATCACCGTGATACACCGTACCCGCAGGCGAGTTGACAGTACACATGGCTGCCAACACTATGTCATGTACACCGCAAACATGTGTGATATCATGTGGACATGTGGCGATGGTGTCCCACCGCATGCACCACATCACAGCGGCTGTCACGGTGCAGTGTTATGTGTACAGTCTACAGATACAATGTATGGGTAACAGGGATGTCTGTGCAGGTGCGGTTGGTGTGAGCTGTGTACATAGCTGTACAGTGTGGAGGCGGGCACTGTGCCACTGCACAGTAGCAGGACACAGTTATGTTTCTGTCGCGATGCGTGACCTGGGCGTTACATTGCCATGTCTGTAAGTCAGTTCAGCTGCTCAGCAGCGTATATGGTGGACATTGGAGGCACCTGTAGTAGCTGTGGAGAGGCATTCCATGTCACTGGTGTACTACATCGGATGTCCAGGGGGTCCACTACAGTGATGAGCCCACTATGTGTGTACAGGGTGCAGCGGTGACTACCCACTGTGGATGTACTGTGTGGCAACATGCCTGTAGGTATCGACCATGGCCTTGTCTGTCTGGGTCATTGACAATTGTGTGTGGTGGACAGGGTGGCCCATGTGACATACAACCATACTGGTGTAAGGTGTCACATTCCTACGGATATGCAGACAGTGTGGATGTCTGCTATGTCGCATAGGTCATGTCATGGTGTGGAAATGTTGCAGCCAGACATCCACGTGCATGGGACATGGCATGTGCCATGTCTGGCAATGTGCACCGATGCAGGGGCATAGCTCACATTGGTAACACCTGTGCTCTGGCAAGATCACAGCTCACTATGTGGTACTGTGTGCATACTGCAGAGGCATACCGATGCATACTACACATGCAGCCATTGTGGAACACCTACACCATTGTATGCATAGCTGACTGCACGTAACACACCAATACGTCGTGTGGTGTCATGCCACTCTCTTCGGTTGTATCTACTGTACATGGGTGGTGTGTGTGTCAGGTGGTGCAACCTGTATAGCGTGACTGGGGCACACACAGGTGTGCATGTCATGCCTGGACACATGTGGAATATCAATATTCCATATCATGCCTTTGACTAGCAACAGACATACCTGCAACAGACCCTTGTGTTTGCGACATGCCAGACGTACCTGTAAAGGGATGACACAAAGGTATACACATTATCCATTACTATCGCCACGGTCAGCACTGTGCATGTCACATCATGCATCTGTGAGTTAGCATGTGCTATGCACATGTCTGCTAACACAACATAGCATACTGTAGTATGCATCTTGTGTGGCCATACACCTGGCATGTATTGCTATATTATGTGTTGTAGTATGACACCCACCCCCACGTCACTCATCATACTGACTTACCATGCAGCTCCAAGCTCATAGTTCGGGAGACACCCACCTCCACGATGGACGCATGGGTTTCTGCGTGTTGTTCCGTGGGTGCCCCCAGACTGGCCAGGAGCTCCTCCGTGGCTGTGAGTGGGGGCTGGGTTGGTGGCCCACCACCTGTCCCACGTTGTTGTCTGGCGATTGCAGCGGCACGCTGTCTTGCATGCCTGATCAGGTCTGTGCAGTGCCTGCGGATCTGCTGATAAGTGCGGTTGTATCCGCCCAGGCTGTTCACCCTCCTGCACATCTCCTCCCACATCACCTGTCGTTCATGTGTCTGCTGTGGCACATGACTGAATAAGAGGTCATGATTGGTATGGAGGTATGGGATAATCACCTCCTCCTCCTGTCGACTGAATGCGGGCAGCCGGGAACGTGGCATTATCTGTAAGACATAATGATGGTGGCAGGTCACATTTACACTGCTGTGCTGGCATACTGTTGGAATTACATTGCTATGACAAGTACGACATCTGCACAGTAATCTGTGAAAGGCATCGTGGCAGTGACACAGCTGATGTGTTGGCTTCACACCATTGAGCAGTGGGTGTCACATCATATCTGCGTGCCACCCCATCACACTGTACACGCACCATGTAGATGTTAGCCTGCTGTGGACATGTGTACCTGGCTGCACCTGTGTCCATATCACTTGGCATAGGTCCCCATGTGACGTCGGTGCTACTGTTCACCTGGACGCTGTGTATATGTCAGTACACATCACATCTGTAGCCATTGTGAACATCAGCAGTGGCACTGTACACATACACATGGACACCTGCACATGCATGTGTTGTGCCATGTACATCCACACAGCACTGTACGGGTGTTGGACAACTTGCCACAGCTCACCTGTGTTGCACATGTGATAGATATAGGGCAATGTGTAACCATGACACATTAGCAGGAAAGGCCATGCATAGCATGTACACACACACATTGTCCAGAGCATCACACAGCACCTGTAACACCACAGGGTGCATCACCGCCACATTACTGCTGTGTATGGTTGATAGTGAGAGTGCCTTTTGTCCATTGCACCATGTAGGACTGTGATAGCTCATGCAGCCTTGCTGGGCAGGTCTGCATGGTATGGCAGGGTATGCCACATACATGGCACTGGGTGTGATCCACCTGGAGGTTGATGATATTGGCAGGGTGGCTGTCCATTCCATATGTCTTTGCTATGTGTATATGGACATTCAACATGTCTATCACCATGGTGTGGACACTGGCCTCAACTGCGGTATGCTGCACGCTGCTTGCTGAGGGTGTGTCTGGTGCATGCAGGTATCAGACATCCATGCATACACTGTAACCCTGGCAGGTGCTATGTGCTGGGATATTGATCAACACAGTGCTGTATGTGGACACACACCGCTATCCCGTGCACATGGATGGTTGCCTGCACTGATGTGGGTACCACATATGTGTACATCCAGTGCCTGCTGCCACCCCCATGTCTGCTGCTGCACTACACACCGCCATCCCTCCCTCTGTGAATGTGGTGTTGGGCACAGCATAGGTATCCATGTATGGGGACAGGGATGTTCACATAGCAGGGTCACTGATGGTATCGTCGATCTGACCATACACGTATGACGCACCCCTCACACATACAACCCATTCATATTGTTGTTCACAACGGTGACACAGCTATATTCCTATGCTGGAGACATTCACAGCCGTACATACACAGATGCATGCACATCCATCTGTGGCATGGCCTGGACTATTGGTGTGGTTCAGCACATAACATGTTTGACTGCAGCTGGCGCAGACCTACTGTGCACATGTCTACACGGTAAGCCTGTTCTACAGTAGGCATCTGTGATGTGCTGTGCACATCTCATATCTGCACATTTGGTTGGTGTCCATCGGTCCACGGGCCAGTGGTGGGACACACAGGGATGTTGCTGAACATATATGCATGCAATCCTGTACAGCTGTAACACTAGCCTCTCAGATGCTCATGTATCGTGGACGTGAACACCGTACACACACATGTGGTTGTGGGCTGCCATCCATACCTATCTCCTCCTGTGGGTGCTATCATCCCACACACTCCTTGTATTGTATGTTCAGGCTATGCACCTATGTGGGGCTTGTGGGCATGCAATACGATACTATATGCCTTTGCACCCATCACAGACAATGTCACACAGGTACACCGGCAGCCGTACATGTCACAGCTTGTTGTCAGCACATCACATGTGGTACACACATAACACATCTCCTGTGGGACATGGTCAATTGTACGGGCATGTCCAGCGGTCACATGCCACAGCTACCCTACATGACGACTATGCAGGACATGTGTCTGTACAGCTACTGTCACATGTACACGAGCAATGCCCCCCTACCTACATCACATGGTACTACCTGTGGGGTATGTGCGTCTGCATCCATGCTATGGCCATAGATGACAATTGTACATCAATATGTGCAACATACCTCATTGGGGGTTGTCATGTGCACATGTTCCATGTGTCAATGCATTGTTTGTGTCTGTTGTGTGGTCATTGTTGTGCATGGTTTACATGGCTGCCATAGTGTACTGTGTGTGATTCCAGGTACTTCATTGGGCTACCAGCATTGTACATTTCCACAGCACATTCCGGCCATCATGTAGCCATCTTAGATGACAGTGGGAGGTGTTCCGCCATGTGCACATATGTCACACAGTACGAGGGTGACTGACACACATTGTCAGGACTGGGTTCTGACTGCTGTGGATGTGTGTAATGGTGTTGGCAACCATGACTGCGCCAGATGGTGTCATCTGGATGTGTAACATTCACAACACACACCTACATTCACATAGCAGCACTTCGTCTACGACAATGGACATTCCTGCATTGACACTGTGTGCGGTATGTCTGTATGACCACTGCATATATCAGTGGTAGCCACCAGCATGGCTGCCTACAACAGCGGTGTGTATCCTGTGCAAACATGGGTTACACCTGTCACAACACACCTGTGTCAGATGGCCCTGTAGTGGGTGACAGTGCAGTTCTATACATCATGTAACAGTATACATCGTGCACCAGTATATTGCAGACATGTGAACGGCTGTGCTACTCAACATATGCACACATGACACATCACCTGGTACACCGTGTCTGCTTTGCCACCTGCTATTGTGACCACCCTGTGATAACATTGTACGGCCCACATGGACTGGGACATGTGATGGCTCAATGGTGAATTAGCCCTCCGGGTGTGTGTCTAGCCAGGTGTCTAGTAGCCAGTGGTCTGCACGCAGGGATACTGTACTTTGGCCTACTCTGTCACTGGGACTGTTGACTATGGTCATACTGTACTTATGCAGGCATGTGGTGTTTGTCCAGTTTGATAGTCGTGTTCATCCACACTACCGTGGCAGACATGACCTGTGGACATCTGCCTAAGGTGTGCAGCCCACATGTACATCTTCACATGCTATGCTGCCTGTGCAGCAGTGTCACATATCTGTCTCCAGCAGGGCTGTCACAGGTAGGCACAGCATGCAGTGATGTGTGACAATGCTTACACCCTCCACTGTGCTGTACACAAGCACTGCACACACAGTACGGCACGCATGTCATTTATCTACAGTGCCTGGGACCTGCCTCCATGCCCTACACGGCACACCTGCCAGTCCAGATTGTACACAGATCATACCTCCCAGGCACATACCTGGACTGCAACACACACGGTGGGTGGTTCCACACCACACAGTGATTTACACACATACTGTATATTCGAGACACATTGCATCATAGGTAATCCATGTTCAGATACCCATGTTCGTGACGCTCACATTGTGACACGCAACGGTGGATACACTGTACACCACAGGTTACATGCTGGCCGTGTTGGCATACTGTACATTGCACCTAGGACAGTTGCTACTGCTATGTATTGACAGCAACACGCACTTCCCTAGTATGGACCCCCATGTACCCACACATGCTTGGCCATGCGATGCGCATAGCTGGGTGACACATTACACGACGCATACCATACCTACACTGCCCTCGGCATGCACCAAACCTCCATGTGTCTGTGTGCTATGCCTACACACATCCCCCCTCTGTTTGCTGAACATCCATGCTTCTCAGCCCTGGTAGCCACACCCTAGACACACGACCATCGCAGCATGCATGGTACATACGCTCTACAGCCGGTACTACCGACATCCACTGACAGAGGTAGTTGATGGCATGGCACCCCGTACGATGGACAGTCTACATGACTATGCCGACACATATCACAGTGCACTTCTGCTACATTTACGCACTGGTAGGGACCATGCTATTCCACACAGAGACATGGTGGTACTGGCCTTTTCACAGACGCCACAGTGGTATTCCTGTTCCATGCACACGTGCTGTATTGGCACATGTGCAGGCTGTTGCACGGTAGTTATGTTCACATGTGTGTGGTGTGTCACCTAACAGTCATGGTGTGTCCTCATGGTGCATCACATACTCCACAGCTAGCTACCTACACATGACTGCCATACATTGCAGTGTGGGCCCTCACGCAGAGTACTGGTATGTCTCTGCTGTTTGGCTACATCCACATTCAATGCAGAATACAACACTCATGCAGGCATTGCCAACACAGATGTTGCTGGCATCATGCCTGCCAATGAGGTACCTACCAACAATACACACTCTCACTCACAAAAGGGTTCCAATCCATGGCTGGACATTGTATTAACCCTGTGGACACATACATAGTACTGCCATGCACACGTTATGTCCGAGAACACGGTCCCAATGTCACCTCCGTTCTCCGTAGTTGTTGTATCCCGCCAACCTGGCTATTACATGTCTCTGCAGCAGCACACTGCATTGCCTGCTAGCCCATTCATGTACGTTGTGTACCCTGACCACCACACTACCACATCTATCACACTACACATGGGTGGTACTGCATTGCACGTATGGGGCTGCATTTGTACACCCATGACTGGGCCATTCAGTATGGCACTGGGCCACATCCTCACATACATGCTTCACACACTCATTGACGGCCTCCATGCCTTTACTGGCACCCTTGTTGGGCTTCTGTGCCACAGCACACCACATCCACATGCTGGCCACCTGTCATACCATTGCATGGGTGGTTGGTGTGGTACAGAGGGTATCAACTCAGACATTATCCGCTCTTTGCCCTTCAGCGCCATTCCACTGTATGGTATTGCCAATGTACACATCCAGCATCACATCGTACCCTATGTCTCAGGATGTTACGCCATGTGCCTCCTGTACAGGTCACACAGTGGTGCAGGCATATCATGCTAACTACAATGAGTCAGGTACGTGTGACATTGCACAGTCATCAGTCATGTGGCCCCTCATGCTCACTATTTGCTTACATACACTACATGCTGTCAAAGAGTATTGTCCATGCCTACATATACCACATCTACATACCTGGCAGGATTCTAGCTCATCCTACTCATATTGCTAACAACCATACAGGTGTCAGTGTGGCAGATATATCATGTAGATATCATTGCATCAGTTACATCACACATAGTGCATACACATCACCTTTGCATAGTGACAGTCATGCAGTGTGTATCACATGGATACTGTCCCTATACATGCATATCACATTGTACATGGTTGCTGTACACACACATGCCCCACATGGTGCTGTGGTTGCCATATACCACTATGGCGTGGGTACACATGTGCACGGCACGCATTTCTTGACCGTATGTCTAGCTGGTACATTGGGTGCCCTTGTACCTATGCCATACACACATGTACACGCAGGCAGTGTTACAATAACACATAGGTGGTGTACCTTACACAATGGATACAACTTTACATGTCTCAGTATAGTCATGCCGTGATGTCTACCGGCTCAGACAGTTTACATATGCAAATGACAGTCATGAAACACATCTGTACTCACCTGCATACCACTAACACAGGGTGTCATCTACTCTGCCATGGGCCATGTTCTCCGCATTACTGATGCATGTAGTACTCCTACATGGCGTTTGCAGTGGGCAGGGTGGGAGGAGCACTCCTGCATGTGTGCACACATGCCACATTGCTCAGACTGGGCGTCTGTGTGACCTCCACAGACTGGACACACACCGTGCTGTGGGACATAGGTCCTGTGCACATCCCACAGGGACACACTGTGTCACTAGTCATGTGATAGCTCCCTTGCTGGTAGGGTGACACAGACCCATGGTACCACCACAGTGGAAGTACTGTATAGACATACAGTTGACATCCACCTCTGCCGTTCAGTGGACACTACCATGGGGTGACACTACTGTGTACATTGCACATGTGTTTACACACAGCCCTGGCGGACATCATTGTTGCACACATTGCACCTGCTACGGAACATTTGCACATGGTTACTTCCTGTTCCCTCTATTTCAGCTACCTATTCTGCTACTACTCTGTCCCATATGTGCAGGCCATACATATCCTGTTTATGTACATAACATTAGGCCATCCCTCCATCATGCATGCTATGCCTGTGATACTGTCTATGATTTCTGAACATATCCATCATGACAGCTTTGCATTACACATAATTGACATAGTCACCCCTACTGCGAGGGATACGTGCACTTCGTGCGCACATTCCGTATGACATCGACGGTATATGCCCATGCACATGTGTGCTGTGACACTATACATACATGTCCTATCCTGCTGTGGCACTTCATTGTTCGATATCCACTGACAGCATCAGCGTGGGTGGTGGCATTGTTCTGTGTTTGGAATCCCTATGGCTTAACCTTGGGTTATCACGGCCGTGTACATGTTGTCCAACTGCTGTGCACATTGTCCACAGTCGTTGGTATGCTCCGCGGCTTAGCATTACATAACCACCTTTCACCACTCTCTGCCTGATGGACAGGTATCTTTACTTACACACATCGTTCACATACAGTGCAGATTAGTCATACGTATCATGCGTTACACACCAGTACATCTCGTGGGTTCGACTTACCTTTCCGGCCTTTGCTTCTGTATTCGTCAAGATTCTCCTCTAACTCCTTGTTTTCAATGCAGTTTGTGTTCGGTATGAACATACGGTTTGAATATCCAGGGAGTCTTCCTTTTATTCGTCGTCACCTGAGGCATGTGGGTTCATCACGCCAATAGCTGTTCCTCGGTGTGTAGTTATGCGCATATCACTGGTGATCCTCCTCCATTCGTACGTTACCCGCGAAACTAGGCCATGGTTCATTCCTCGTGTGGCCGTTGGTTATTTGCACTACCTTCGTGGGGATAGTATGTATTGTATCATGTTTGTGTGACTGCATACGCTATGTGTGGTGTCAGGTACATTACGCTGTGGTGTTAGCCGTGGATTGTGTGTGTTGGGTATGGTATTCTGTTCGACATGTGGGTGTCCGTGTCCTGGCGTCTGTCGATGGTGTTGTGCATTCAGATGTGTAACATAGCTGTTATATTCCTGTACACAACGGATGCAAGGATGCATCGGCTGCTGCTAGTGTTACCCACGTGGCTTTTTGCGGGTATGCCGCTGTCATCGACTGCCTGTATGATTCTGCTACGGTTTTGCCTGTTATCCCTTTGATATGTGCGATGGGGTATATCTGCGGATGTGGGTGATGGTACGGGGTGTGGGTCTTGCATTTATACATACAAGATATGCTTGTGTGTGTGCTCCATCCCTGCTTGGGGAGATGCAGGTTACCTGTCTGTTGTTCTGGGAATGTTTGTTTTGTTGATGTCGTGTGGTGTCGGTATCGCCTGCATGTGTGCTTCCTGCACGTATTCCTCCTTCACATCGGTTATATATCTGCGGATGTTCGTCCGTGCCTACTATCCATTGGCATTTTGTCACTGATAGTTACGGTGATTGTGGTCCTGTACTTGGGATGGCCTGTATGCTACCGGTAGCCTCCTATTCGTGTAGCGCTTGCTTACTTAACGGTCGTGGAACACACAGCGGTATTTACGGGACCGTAAGTGTCCACGATCGGTGCCGGGATAGCACATTCGTATTTTCGCCGTACATGCCTGATGCTGTGTAACGTTGCTGACCTATCGTGTTGAGTCTACCATATGGCCGCCATACATACGGTCATGGTTTGTACATGCGTCCTTTGCATCTCCTGTTGGCTATAGTCCTGTGGTACATTCTGGGACATTTCCGCTTTGCATCGTTTTACGTCGCCATGCGCCTAGCCACTGAGGAGATGTCAGTACTACTTTGTGGGTACTGCTGTACATACGCCTATGGTTCCTGTACTGTATGCCTCGCGTGTTATTACACTCCGCCTGTGACATGTCACCTACATACACATTTTACAGTGGCACACACATTACACACACACAGCGGAACACACGACAACCTCACCTCACACATACACATATTGCCGCCATAGCTCTCAACCTTCCATTTCCAAAATGAGGAACACACACATTCATAATGTGGAACAGATGGGCAAACTGTGGAACACATACCAATGGCTTACTAACAACTTCAGCTACGAAGGTCATAGGATGGTTAAAATATGCTGATTTACTTACAAAGAAGAACCTTTAATGAATTACTATGATTAATTTCTATTTACCAGGATTTCATTTAAATACATTCCTAACAATGAATGTGTGACTGACTATTTCAATGTGGAACTTTGAGGAACTGCGAGGAACATGAACTGTTTTAGACCCCAAATGAGGTCGTTCCTCATAATGACGCACACTTGACAGGTATGATTGCCGCTTCGACCGACGGTTGCACACAGTACCTCGTTGGCGCATCGCGGTGGCAGTGTGTACCTCCGCACTCATATCCTATGGATATGACACGCACATATCCCATTACTGTACCGTGGCCTGGCGATCATCCCGACCCGAGGATATGTATTGATGCAGGTTGACATTTCCATGGCTGGCGTTCCTGCTCTGCCCACCCTCCCGGATGATCGGGTTGTCGCTCACTATATTTACTATGTGGGGATTTCGCGTCTTACTTATCTGTAAACTTGCATCCCTGGGTTCCATATTAACCTGTTGTACTTTATATCTGTGTATGTGTACATATATTTCTACGTGTACTGATATCTATTTCCGTATCTGTGTATGCACATAAGTACATATGTAGTCGACTTGCGGCGACAGTGGCAGCATACGACTAGGCCGTCTGCTGTAGCACCGGCGTCGCGGTTGAGGTGTTGGCGTTCCATGCTCTGCTGGCTATTGGGTGTGCAGTGTTTGGGTGGTGCCTTTGTTGGAGTCACACATAGGTCCGCCCATACGGTACACATTACGGGCGGACATGTTTGTGTGGCGTCCATTTCACTGTGTGTGCAGGTAAGGAGGTGTCAGTCCATGGGGCCTACGCTGTCAAAGTATGTGCTATGCGTTCCCTCTTTGCCAGGGCATAGGCATATTGGATACGCCACGCCTACCTACTGGGGCTGGCACAGTGTGTTCATGGCGCTGAACGCCCTGTGCCTGTGCTTGCCTTGGCAGTTGTGGCGGGCTTGGTGGCCCTACACCATTATGTCCCTGCAGCAGCTGTTTCCAGAGAATCATATTGTGTAGCATACAACATACTATGAATATGTGGGCACATGTGCCTGGAGAGTACTGCAAGGCTCCACCGGATGTATCCAAGCACCGGAACCGTGATTTCAACATCCCAAACACACGCTCTATGATTATTCTGGTTTGTGCGTGTGCCTCATTATGGCATTCTTGCATGTGTGTGTGTGCATTTCTGATGGGTGTCATCATCCACGGCTCCAGTGCATAGCCAGCATCCCCCACAAGGTGACCTTGTGTGATGTCCCCCCTGGCGAATACCTGATACAGCTGTGAGGCATGCCAGATATGGGAGTCGTGGTAGCTTCCAGGGCTGCCAGCACACACATCCATGATAATGCCCTGCGCATTGCACATGACCTGGCAATTGATGGAAGGGTATCCCTTGTGGTTTATGTAGCGTCTACCCTGCTCCCCGGGCGGTGACTTGATTTCTATGTGCGTACAGTCTATCGCACCCAGTACCTCTGGGTATTGTGCCACACGGTGGAAGTGGCGCATATTGCTAGCCAACTCCTCCTGAGATCTGGGGAAGTTTATATACTCATGGGCATGTCGTAACATGGCATCCAGGAACTGGTGTAGTACCCTGGATGCTGATGCCTGTGAGATACCCATTATATCCCCGGTTGGCCTTTGAAAGGTACCTGTAGCCAGTATTCGCAAGCTCACACATACCTTTGTGTCCACTGGGATGGGCTCCCCTCTGTTGTCTCTTGTTCTCAGGCGTGGCCGGCACAGCTCCACTATTTGCTGTAACGTGTCCCTGTCCACCCTGTAGCGCTCTACTATCTCCAGGTCTTGCAGCCCCTGGTAGGTCACCCTTGGTCTGAACACTCTCCTTCTCCTATGAGGCCTACGGTAGTTGTCGGCACCCTCCTCCGCAACTCCGTCTGTCTCTAACACATACCTATGCATCACGGCCACGGCGGCACCCAACATATACATCTTAAAAGTTCCCCGTGTGTTTACACCCTACGGTGCGGCGTTTGGGAAATTGCGCTGTATGTTGTGTGCATTCACACTTTATACTGTTGTACTGTATACACGGTGATGTCATTGGGTGTGTCTGTGCAGCCGTATCTGTGGATTATCTTCAGTGTTTTACCGTTGCAACTGCAACGGTATTGCCTGTAGTGTTACATTACAGTTGCCTGCATTGGCTTAGCTTTGCATCTTACATTACTGTTTCTGCACATTGCACCTACTATTGCCTGCAGTGCATCCTGCAGGCACATGGCATATGATGCATTTTGTCTGCCGCCGCCGTTATGCTACCTCTGTACTTGGCTGTGCTATTTCGGTTCTTTGCTCTTTGCATTTCTACTACAGCCAGTACTATCTTTGCATTCCTATGCCTCCCCTTTCCCGTTTTGCAGGAGTCTGCATGCAGAGTTGTCAGCTGCCGCCGTTTGACCTTCCTGGATTGATTGGTGTTGATTGCTCATTACGGCTCCAATTACACTGCTTCCGCATTTCCTCATATTCTCCGCGTTACCTTCCTATATCCGTGGTTGTTGACGGGGAGGCCGTCACATGACTGGGTTGGGGAACGTAGTCATCCTCGTGCACATGCATCTATGCGGGCATTAGTACTCTCAGCGCATCTATTTCCTCACACACCAATCCTGCTGCTGTGATGTGCATTGTACAGCCCATGTTTGCTGGCCTCCAATGTGCTTCCTCCTACAGTGGCACACCCCTCTGCGATTGACATGTATCCCGTGTAGGCCACTCCTCGGTGTACTACCGCTGCGCCGTTTGCTCCATCCTTACACCGGCGCCGGTTTTGCGATTCACTATTATCTGCCTCATTTGCATGGCATTGACTGCTAATACATGGTTACGGCGCCGAACACTGCCGCCACTCCTTGACAACCCTTGCGCTGGGGTTGAGGCTTTCCATACATACTATGGTGTGTGGTGGCTGTGCTTCTGATGTGTATTATACTGCTCCTTTAGGACATTCTCGTATTATTTAATTGTTTTGCACCTTCTGTGCACATATCCAGGGGTTCTGCTGTGGTTTCTGCGTACATAACAATTATGTCATTATTTACAGTTTGGGCATGTTTTCTTTGGACATTCTCGGTGCCTTTCGCCATTGGCATATTGCACCTGTATGATACCTGACGTTGACAGCCTTCCATTACTCCTTGGTCATGTTTGGGTAAATGTAAACCGTTTTTTTTTGGTTTACATTGCCGTGCCCTTACGCTACGCCTGCCCAGCTTCGTGGATCGCTATTTGCCTTCATTTGCATGGTGCAATACCGCACACAGTGTGATTAGCATACCTACGCCGGGGGCGGCGCAGGTCCGGCGCACGCCGGTAGTGCACATGCGATTGATTCATACCTGAATCGCTCGGTGGCCATATTTGGCTTTATAACGCCGACGCTATGCAGGCGCCTGGCGCAAGGTTCATGAATCCCGGGGTAAATCCATTTCTAAGTTTGGGCTGTGCTTGTTAAGACCAGTTACAGGTATTAGCACTCCACCACCTAAACCACCTACCATCTTGGTATACCACCACATATCCCATCTTCATGCTTTACTACCTTCAGAAAGTGTCCGGGATTAATGGCTAGACCAAAACTAGTGTCAGGCAATCAGGTCTAGAACCTGTGTACATTACACCTGAGACATACATCTGACGCGTCCCAACTAACAATGGGCCTCAGTTATGAATCATCCATGCACATCTGCATGGGCAGGGTGGGTCTCTATAAAACCTTTTCCTGCAAAAGTCACAAAACATTGCAGAGTGACAATGAAGTAGTTCTTTAAATTTGTGCACATATGTAGTATTTACTGTTGTTATGTTTTTTTATTTCCCTAATGGCATATCATATAACCGTCTTGCTTTACATAAAAGTATAGCACTTTTTTTGTTCTGTTCCAAATGTCTATCGAGTTCTGCCTATTATATAACAAATCTGGAGTAATTTGAACCAGACATCCTTTACTTGCTTTAAAACTTTACATGCTAATTACAATAGTAGAGACAAATAGGAGCAAATAATTATCTGTGCTAATAAGGCAATACTCAGCAAAGTAGATACACCTCTTAACTTATCGTTAATACTGTTTCATGTTAAGTTTTCATGTACTCATTTTGTGATCTTTCATGAACAAAAGTATTGATCTTTTCATCATGTCTCACATACAAATCCAGAACTTTATTTAATTGTAATCATCATCTTGTTTCTAACAGTTTTCAGCAAATCAGAAAATATAAACCCTTAGCAGGGCAGATGGAGAGGAGAGCAGGGAGCACAGGTGGCAAATTGTAAGGGATAATTACTCTCTTTATCGGTAGAAGTACTTTATTTCAAAGAGAGCTGCGGATCTAGGGAATGGATTAGTAGAACGAGTTACTAAAAGGACTCGCAGAGCACCGAGGAGGGTATGAGAAAAGTTGGAAAGGCTAAGGGGGGACAAGTGTGATTCACGGGAGATAGAATGATAAATGCATTTAAAGAGGAGTCTAAATAAATTGTCTCTTTCAGCCATCAGAGAAATGCAATGTAATACAATATATACTCCGGGTGCTCTGGTTTCCTCCAACATCCCAAAGACATGCAGTAGGTGGATTGGACACTCTAAATTGGCCCTAGGTGTGAGTGTGTGTGTGTGTGTGTGTGTGTGTGTGTGTGTGTGTGTGTGTGTGTGTGTGTGTGTGTGTGTGTGTATGTGTGTGAGTGTGTACCTTCTGTGGAAGGTTTGGGTGCTGGGCTGGCAACTCAACACCGTAAAACTCCACTGCCAATCATGAGCGGACAGATGATCCACTGTGGCGACCCCTAACCGCGAAAAGCCGAAAGAAGAAGAAGATGAAGAGGATCAAATAACAAAACAGTTGAAAAATCAGAAATTAACATAAAATATTGCGTTATGTAAATTTATTGCTACCATAAAACTAATAAAAATTTAACAATTTGAATAAAAAAAAATACAAAAGTTGATATATATTTTCTATAAAACTGATAATCAGAATTCTTTAGTCTAATTCTCTGATTTGTTATCTGCGCAGCACATATAAATGATACAGCAGCTAAAAAGGGTCCAATTCCTGACTAATAGTACAATCCAGCTAACATCACTCCCATTCAGAGAGTTAATGATCCATCACAATATGATTAATACCTTTACAAAGGGATTTTTTGTTTGTTTTGATTCAACCTTTGTTTACATTTCAGGTTTATCTTTCTGAGCATTCTCACCTTTGGCTGAGGGGGTGTGGGAAGAGTGCCTGAAGGAAGTTTCAAAGGTGTTAACCAAATTCCATCTCATATTACAGTTGTACTGAGGACATTTCTCCCTGTGAGCCATTCATCAGTTTCATCTTTGCATTTACCCATTGAGAAAAGTAGCCTTCCAGGTATCTGCTGCTACTCTAGAAAGCACATCAGTAATGCAAGGCTTTTAAAACATTAGTAAACAGAGTTTTTGTTTCTTACATTTCATATTTTATTCTGTGCTGATTGTGAATCCTGGCCATCTGCAAATATTTTATAACATGGCTTCCACCTATAGAAAGCATCTGACTCAGGCAAACAGTACTAGAAACCATATTTCTCTTTCTTTCATGTTTTACTATATTTTGATTCTTGAATACAAGCCTATTGTAGTGATTTTCTGACCTGCTAGTAATTCCACAGAAAAGGTATGCGACAGAAGTAGGGTTGCCACCTTTTCAAATGGCCAAAGTGGGACATTTTCGGGACAAACATCAGATTTTACAGGCCGATAAATACCCATGGTTAGTACAAAGGATAGAACTTAACTTTTTTGCCTAAATAAAAGCTTATTCTTGTAGCATTTTAGTTGCTTATTCTGTTTCTTATAACATTTAGGTATTTTAGATACAGAATAACTGTTTTATGCAACTATTACATAAAATATAGAACATAATTATGTCCTACAATCACAGGACATTTGCCATTTTTAATATTTTCTGTCAGGACACAATTGCCCAAAGAGGGACTGTCTCTCACAAAGTGGGAGAGGTGGTAACCCTAGACAGAAAGTTGGAGCATTAGTAGACACACTGTTCTGTTCCTTTTTCAGCTTCTAGTTTGATATGTACTGATTTCTGAATACTACTAGAAAAATGCACTATTTTTTATGAGCAGGCTACTTGTACATCTGTAGAAGCATGAGTGATGCAAAATTTAAAAATTAGTACACACTGATGTCCCTTTTCCCTGGCACAGCTTTCTTTATTTTAAATATGAGCCAGAAGCTGGGGGCATATTTTTCCAATTCAATGTAAGTCAGAGAGGAACACAAATCCAAACATTAGTTTATCCTGGGAGCTGAAACAAGACTGGAACTATGGATTTACAGAATATTTAAAAGTAAAATGACACTGTGAATGGGAATGAAAGCGATGTATTGAAGAGGGTGTGACTTCTGTCAGGTTAACTCGGACCCTAATTTTAAACACTGGGATTGTCCCTTTAAGGCAAGCCATAAAACAAAATCACCTTGAATAGAAGTGGGTCAAGGAAATGTGTTTCTATGGAAAAAATTGCTTTCCTTACGCTCAGAGAAAAATGAAAATCACCAAAACTTGTTTATAAATTATTACAACTGTTTCTTGACCAACACAGTTCTCTGTTCTCCACTATTATATGCATTACATTCATTTCCATTACGATTAACAAGTCTCAGGATTCAGAAAGGCTTGGTGTGATGAGGAGGCCTTATCTCAGGAGATTTCCACATCATGTTAAGCACTAATGGCCGTGGTGGTGTAGCTGTTAGCATTGTCGCCTCACAGCAAGAGGTTCTCCTGTTTGATTCGCAGCTGGAGCGCCTTCTGTGTGGAGTCTGTATCTCGTCCTCGTGGTCGAGTGACATTAAAGACATGCAGGTAGGTGCGTGCATGAATGGGTGTGCTTTCCTTGAAGGTTGGGTGTCGGGCTGGCAACTCGGCACTGTAAAAGTCCACTGCCAATCATTAGCAGGTGGGAGTTCTGTTGTGGCGACCCCTACCTGGGAAAAGCCGAAAGAAAGTTAAGCCTTTCCAATTCATATTATTGCTGAGGTTTCCTCTGCAGAATAATTGTATTATGCCCCCTCCCCCCCAAAAAAGTCTGCTGCTTTCAATGTGATCAGCCGAGCAATTCTCTAATTTTACTCTAGTAAGGTAAAGTGAATGTCATCAAAACATGGTGGTCACCTATTCACTTTAATAGAAGTATCTGTGGTGCAGATAAGTTCAACAAAGCTATGGGGGTGTGGTTATGTGTGTTAGTGTTTGTGTATGTGTTTGTCTGTAGGGACGCAGATGAATCTGCTTGTGTGTGTGTGTGTGTGTGTGTGTGTGTGTGTGTGTGTGTGTGTGTGTGTGTGTGTGTGTGTGTGTGTGTGAAGCTGCCTGTGATAATGAGATGCATGCGCTGCTAGGGAGAGCATTACTGCAATCAGGTATGACATCTCAGTATTTGAGTCAGGAACAATAATGATCTTTTAACTAGGTGCTTCTCTTTGCAGATGTCCATGTCTCTTAAATGGACTTTCTCTCTATCATGCTAACTGACCGATGCTTGTTAGGCAATAAGTGCAGACAGGAAGAAATTTTCTGAATCTCAAGGTAGGTCTCCACATTTAAGAATGCCCTTTATTCTCGGTGGAGGACATTTGATTAATGCAACTGAAGAAAATGCTGACTTCTGGCATTCCACTAGCAGTACTTCAAGGCTAAGTTTGGAAGACTACAATGTAAATGCATATGTGAATCTTAAAAGGATGTTTAGAGATGTAATCTGCCTTCACACACAAACACACTGAGCATGCACACACACACACACATACACACGCACACTCACACACATACACACACCCACTGCACACGCACTTCTCTCTTTCCTCTACCATCATCTCATCTGTTTGGCACATCATCATCTTATGTTGAGTGGGAAGACTTTCACCCAAACTGTATCACAAATAAATACTTTTGAGATACATATATCATTTTTCATTTTTTCTTAATGTTTTAATGAGAACAAGGTTTACTTTGTTTTAAAAGGGTAATAGGACATGAAAAAAAAGTACATTGACCATATTTTATAACACACCTAATAGCTTGTGGAATCACCTTGCGAGACAGAACACAACACAAGAAATGAGGCAGGAACAATGAGTAAATAACATTTCATAAATAACTATGAAAGCTGGTAGACAGTTAAGCAAAGGATGACCAATATAATGATTTCTAAATGAGTATGTCAAACAAATTGGCGGGATGACATGAAATCCTCCACACGCACATAGATGTGCAGACACTTCTCTTTCATTCCTCTTGTCATGTACAGTGATGCCATTCTTATTCAGAGGAAAAGGACTACTTTTCTATAAATTAATACAAGTAATTTACTGTTAAACATGTCCAAAGGTAAGAAATAAAAAAAAAGTGATACTTCTGATAAAAAAGCATGGAGCAAGCACTACATCAAAGATTGGTGAATGCTGCAGCTGTTCTGGACATAAGCTGTGAGGGGTACAGCTGGAACAGGTGCTCACCATCTCCTAAAAGACGTAGAGCAGTAACAGTTATTATTTAAATTATAGTCCGTATAAATAACTGCAGCAAGCAGCTACTGAAGCTCTTTATTGCAGTTTACAAAAGGTGTTTTAAAACATTCCAAAGAGCCCTAACGTATTTTATATATAATATATAATAGCTCTTTCCTGAGCCTGATCTCCCTGAAAGTAGTAGCAGTAATCATATAAGTAGACACAGTAGTAAGGAACTCAACATTGAGCTATTGCTAACTTTAACTGCAGCTTAGAATAGATGTTTATAAAAGTTTAGTTAATTTTTTTTTTTTTTGTGAAAAAGGTCTCAACATCAGTCCAAAATGTGTGTGGCTCCATATTTGCTAAGCCACACTGGACATTTTTATTGGTGTGTGGGAGGGGGGCAGCTGACAAAAAGAGGCATTACCCAGAGTGATAGATAATCTCACTGTAGCTCTGACACAGGTGATGTCTTACAGTCAGTAACTAAAAGCATTATACTTTACTATGCCCTTGACCATGGATCAGATGTGTCTCATATATACATCATTCATATCTTATTGCATGCACATTATATTATGCATTACAGATTCCAGATATTCATTTTTGTAGGGAAGAACGGTTGATGGAGAGAGGACAAAAAGAATATTTCACAGTACAGGAAATAATTTGATAAACATCAACTGGGCCACCATCTCCTCACAATCGCCGAGCCAAACAAATAATCTCTTTATCTTCTCCAAGCTAATAAACTACCCTACCAGAACCAGTAAAGACGTCTCCTCTGGAACTACACTAGATTTTATCTTAGCAACTCATCCCTACCTAATCTCAAACAGTGGAATTATACCTGAACCCCTTAGCAACCACCTACCAGCCTATGCCCATTGATGTGCCTCTTCTGTCCAAATACAACATCAAAACATTCAAACTCATAATCTCACCAACTTCAATCCACAGACATTCTCCAACTGTCTGAAAAAAATGAATTGGGCCTCCTTAAAGACTCTGCCTCTGGACAGTGCAACTAATTACTTCAACCAAACCTTCCTAGGCTTACTAAACAGCCTAGCCACTCTTAGAACAAAAAGAATTAAAACCAAAACCATTCCCTGAGTAGCATATGAAACCAGAAAACTAATGCAGCTCAGAGACAAATGTTGGAAGCAATACCAACAAAATAAGTTAACAAACTCTCTAATCGAATTCAAACAACTCCACAACTCAGTGAAGAAACTAATAACTAAAAACCATAAGACTTATTACTCCAAACCCCAATTAGAACATAACTCTAACCCCAGAAAGTTCTGGAATTGCATTTGATCCCTTCTAAACCCTGGTAGAAAAGACAATCCATGCCCTAACCCAAACACCCCAGAGCATGAAATTGCATCTAATTACAACATCTTTTTTGCTGACTGTATAGCAAAACTAACCGCAAACTTTCCCATCTTCTCTCCCTCTCTTAGTCCCCCATCCAGTGATTTTCCTTCTAACACTCGATCTTCCAGCCTTAAACCTATCCCCACCAGCAGCATAAAAAACTCCTCCTTAAACTAAAGGCTTGCTGCTACACTCCTGATAATCTGCCTCCATCCTTCCTTAAGATTGCTGCTGACAGCATTACCCTCCACCATTTCCATTCTTATCAACATATCCATCCAAGAAGCCTATGTCCCCCTCTCTGTAAGAAAGCTTTTGTCACCCTTCTCCAGAAAGGTGGCAATAACATAGACACTACTAACTTCCGTCCTATAGCTATTCTCTCACCTCTTTCTAAAATCCTCAAAAAAATGCATTCATCACCAAGTCTTACCAATACCTACCACACAAACATAGTCTTATCCCAACACAACATGGTTTCAGGCCTGGCCACAGCACTACCACTGCTTTTCTGTCCTTCCTTGGCACCATTAATTGTACTCGCGACTTTGGGAAAATCATATCCACCCTTTACGTAGATCTCTCCAAACCCTTTGACACTCTACTATTATCTTAACTTTCCTCCCTCAATTTCACCCCATCATCCATAGCCTGGTTTACAAGCTATCTCTCCAATAGACAAAAAGCTGTTAAATGGAAAAATTCCACTTCATCCTTTCTCAACAATCCCTCCAGTGGCCTTGAAGGCTCTATTCTCAGCCCTTTACTTTTCAATATTTTCATAAACAACTTTCACAAATCCATAGATAACACTACACTGATACAGTATGCTGATGATTCCACAATCATCTGCAGAGCAAGCTCACCCTCCAAACTCCTTCAAAAAACCCAAACAGCCTTCTCCAATACTAAAACTTGGATGCTAAACAACCATCTTGCTCTCAATGCTAACAAAACAAAAATCATGATATTCTCTCCTTTGAGAAATCTCACCATAGACAAAAGCTCCTTTAAAATAAAAAGCCACAATAACACTCTAATTGATATTGTACCTCACACCAAACTACTCAGAGTCATCACTGATGAACATTTAAAATTCAACATCCACATCCAAAATGATATAAAAAAAACACCAAAACCTAGGTCTGCTGTATAGACAAAATCACTGTTTAACCACTTCTACCAGACATACTCTAGCCTCCTCCTACCTGCTCCCCACTCTTATGTATGATGCTCATCTACTTACTCATCTCTAAATTATCCTAAAAAACAAACTGGAAGCTTACTATAACAAAGTCTGTAAATTTGCTACAGGGTCCAAATATACTCCACCCATCACTGCTATTCCCTCCACTCCCTAAACTGGCTTGAGCTTCCTAATTACCTGAAATTCATACAACTCACCACTGCTCACAAACTCATATTCCAACCCTCCATCTGCCCCTCTCTTTCATCTATCTTAACACCTTACCTCCCGAGCTGTACTTTTAGATCTGAAAACCAAAACCTCCTTAAAATCTATAGTTGGGAGGGTGGCCTAATGGTTAAGGTGTTTGCCTTACAAGCACAAGGTGCAGGGTTTGAATCTCACAGGGGATAATTGGCTAGGCTTAAAATGGCTCGCAAGGGCAATTAGCCTAGTACTAATCTATGAACTAATCTATGAACCTATAAACCCCTTCACCCTCCTGGCCAATTACTTCTATTGCACTCCTTAGCTAAACAATGGAATCCCCCTCCCCCTCCCCCTCCACTGTACTCACACCCACTCTAATTTCAAATCCCTCCTCCATTCTTACCTTTCCTTAAACTGGAACTGTTCCTGCTCTCTTCCCACCTAAATTACACTGCTGTTTCTTTCAAACCTCCCTTCAATCTCATCTACTACCACCTCTGATCACTAACATTATTGTTAGGACAAACACTGAACTTATATTAACACTTTATGACTTGTACTTTTAATTATATTATTTGTATTACTTTTAACTTTAGCTATACTTTAACATTTGTGTTTTTTAAACATATACTCCCTGATTTTATATTTGCATTTTAAATTGTATATTTATGCTTTTGTATACTGTATATTCCATACTGTACTTGTTATATTCTGTTAATTGTTTTTGGAGCTTTTCTCCCCGGGCCTCCACTGAAAATTGACTCTTCTTGGCTCAGTAGACTTCCCTGATCTTCACACTGGAAATAAATAAATAATAAATAAATAAATATGCACTCTGTTCTCCAGCAGACCTATTATATCACTG
Source organism: Protopterus annectens (assembly GCF_019279795.1). Taxonomy (NCBI): domain Eukaryota; kingdom Metazoa; phylum Chordata; order Ceratodontiformes; family Protopteridae; genus Protopterus; species Protopterus annectens. Next base: position 50,757,038 of record NC_056731.1, on the reverse strand, counting down.
TATTACCCCCCTCCCACCCATTAAGGATCATACAAAACAACATTTGGCAGTACAATAATGCACAGGCTGCTTTTTAATTAAAAGCAAATTTAAAAAAAAATGGAATTTATCAGAAAGATAGGTGAGATCTGTGAAGCCAAGTGGTTATTGTATTATTTACAGAGTACATCTATAGCCCTGAAAAGTATCTTCCAGACCATATAGATTTATTATTTCTCTGTCAGAATTAGTTTCAATGCCTCATGCTAACATCTTATGAGAGAACACAGCCTGTTGTCTACAAGATTGCACTGACGGACATGAAGAAGTTGAAATAGTATGTCTTATATTCAAGGTTATAAATAGTCCAATACAAATGTATCAGGGAGCCTTTTAGACTATCCCTGATAATATGCAGCTTCATACAGACTGTGATCTTTTTTTTTTTTTTATTATTCAAATGTTGTGTATCATCCTGTACAACCATGTCAGAAATGAAGTCCTCAGCTAAAGTGCTTGGAATGTTGTTGTTGTTGTGTCTTTTGGCTTTTCCCGGTTAGGGGTCGCCACAGCAGAACTCCGATCTGCTAATGAGTGGCAGTAGATTTTTACGTGCCAAGTTGCCGGCCCTGATGCAGAACCTTTAACAGAGGTACACCCATTTACGCATGTCTCCACACCGAAGACGCTCTAGCTGAGAATCGAACAGGACAACGTCTTACTGTGAGGTGACAACACTACCGCAGCACCACCACCGCAGTATTGTATTACATGTAATTATGTGAATTGCTTTTGACTAAGACATAGTAGTGAACATATGCAAAACAGAAAACAGTACTACTCAGAGACGTATTCTTGTTGTTTGTCTTTCGGCTTTTTCCCGGTAAGGGGTCACCACAGCGGAACTCCGGTCCACTAATAATTGGCAGTAGATTTTTATGAAATGCCAAGGTGCCAGCTCGACGCCCAACCTTCAATGAAAGAATGCCCATTTACGCATGCATGTCTTTCGAACGCTACCCAACCGCGGGGAGGACATGCAGACTCCACACAGAAGGCACTCCCAAGCCAAGCCGAGAATCGAACAGGAGAACCTCTTGCTCTGAGGTAACAACGCTACCACCGTACCACCACAGAAACCCCAGTGACATATTCTTGTACTGATGTTAAAATGAAAGCAGCCAGCAATGACTGTGCACAAAGTAGAAAGTCCAAAGAGCTTTGAGAATACCATAAAACCTTGCAGAAGCAATGCAGGTACAGTTGTTGGCTGATAAGATAATATCTTCAAATAAGAGCTGCTCTACTTAGAGGAGAGGTAGCAGTGTTTGTCAAAAGCCAAGCTCCCTTTGCATCTTCATTATTATTATTATCATCATCATCCTCTTCTGTCTCCTTCCTCTCTGTTTTACATTGTGTCGCCCTCTTGCTGCGCTCCGTAACAAAGTTTGGTAGTATGTGTTTCTGAAGTGTGGTACACAGATTTCTGGGAATGCCATCCAAGGTGGGGGTTGGTATAATGGTTAAGATGTTTACCTCACAGACAAGAACTACAGGTTCTGATTTTCACCAGAGGAAATTAGGTGAAAATCAACTTAAAATGGCCCACAAGGACAGCTAAGTTAGTACTTAACTGTGAATACAAGTTGTTTATGAAAAATATGTTATTATGTCAATTGCTGTGGCCCAATGGCACAAAAATATGGAATATTGTGAATCCATTTATCCAAATACTGATATAACAAACAAAACTTCCTAAAATTATTTTCAACAAAGATGAGGAGGAAGGGGGAAGATTTGTGTGGAAGGGAGTAAGCCTGCATCAGTCACATGTGGTGGACACGATCATGTCTTCAGACTTATACATACCTTCTGCAATGTTGCTCAACAGTGTAGGAAAGAGGAAGACCCCAGCAATTTTACAATGACCTATTGACATTTGGAGAGAAGCTGCTGGTGGGCTGACATGCTCCCCCAAAATGTTCCGGAATGTGTTCTTGCATGTGGGCAACTATAGCACTCATAATTTAACTTAAGGATGACTTGCTTTATTTTCCTAGTACATAAATTCTCATTCACAAGCCACAAGGGGCATATTATCCTCCATGAATACTTTGACCGCTTTGCCTCCAGTAACTGCTCATGGCATAAGAAGTGCCCGCTATGGCCTTTTACTCGATACCATTGCAGCAAATACTTCCAACTAGGCTCCACAGTGACAGTGGTGGTTCTGGTCATCACTATACAGTTTAGCAGCAAACATTCTGCTGTGGGATTGTTCTGAGAAAAGTGTGTCAGTAATGACAGTGACAGCAGGAACACTAACAGAATTTGTTGGGAAGGATGCTGCCTAAACAGTAGCATTGAAAGGTCTGTTGTACAAGGCCTCTGGTTTTGAAATACACAGCCATGCATTAATGTTCATGGATACCAAGCCATGCCCTTCATATCATACTGTTGCTGATTGCCTTTCTGGTATCACTAAAGTACTAATGTAGCAAATGCGCCGTAGTATGTTGTTCTGTTTTGCACATATACACAGTGCAATTAGCATCAATCCATGCTTTCAGCAGCCTGGCCGCACTAATGTAAAATGATTGTCATTTGTAGCCTGCATACATGACAGAAAATGTTGTAAAATAATCTGGATCACTAAAATAATGGTTAAGGGATCAACTGAACCCATCGGCATTACTGCTTGTGATTCAGGTTTTTTTTTTTTAGAATTGTGTAATAGTAGTCCAACTACATCAGAAGCCACTGACAAGGACTACTGTTCAAATGCCCTTTCCCAGTGTCATGCCACACTGCATACTGATGAGGTGCATTTTACTGCTCAAGCATCCACTGTAACATGCAGTTTGCATATTTCAACCCAATTACAGCTTACTGCATTATGCCGTGTGGCCAAATTCTGCTGACAGAATATTCACACACTGATTGAATGGTTAAAGTGAGTACCGGCTGTGCAAGCTACAGAAAGTTCTCTACATACTAATCTGAACTGATGGTGTCTTTATAGACAAGTTAAGACTATGTATAAACTACAGTACAACAGGGATGGTACTTACAGCATTATCAAACATAACAAACCTAGGATGCTGCAAAAGATTAGCTGCACACTAAAATTTTCTACCTACATTGCCAGAAAATCTTTAGTGTTTGGCTGTGTGTGTTTTTTTTCTGACCCACAGATGCACAATGTTTCAAGCTGGTGAACTCTGACAGATTCTTTCTATCCTTATTGTTTCTGCTGCTACAATGGCCAGCTTTGTCATATAATAATAATAAGAAGAAGGGTGTCAGGGAGGAAATACAACTAAGGTCATTAATAGCCAAATATCTTGAACTCTACCCAGCTGTTTGCACATCAGTTGTGGTGTGCATCATTTCCTGGTCAAACCTTTAACACTTCAGACATATTGCTCTAGAAAATGTTACAGGTGTCTGTGATGGTAACTTTTAAGAAACAAGTTCTATGAGAAGCCTAGCACAGTTCTACTATCGAACTTCGAACATCAGAACATTGAGGATTCCAAATGAGAAAAGTACACTTGTATAGGTTGAACTTATCATAACAGTAGATGTTCAAATGATCACTGCTACAGTAGCCTTAGCTATATAGGTTATAATCTGCCAAGGATATGGCCAGTTTCCAAAGCTTCTGAGCACCTTCCACATGCCCAAACTGTCAGGCAGCTTGAGCTGAGCTGACTAAAAGACAGGTATGGTTGCAGAGCCTTTCAGAACTTTCCTGCCAGCAGAGAAAGGGAGGGTGAGCCCTGAAAAGACAAGTTCAGGAATAACAAAAAATAAACCCTCACACCCTGACACAAAGAACACACCAAAAAAACAAGGGGATTAAGGAAGGGAGTGGCTACTCTAGCAGTGATCATTCGAGCAGCTCCTGTTATGGTAAGTTCAACTTACACAACTTTACTAAGTTCTTCATATTGACCACTGCTGCAGTAAGTAGCTTTAGCTATATGGGTAGATTACCATAGCTAACTATATTTGGGAGGTGGAAGGAGAAGGGTCCATTAGCCCCTGGAGAATGTGCCTAGCAAAGCATGAAGTAGACCTAGAGAAGGAATCCATCTTATAGTGCTTTGTAAAGGTATGCACAGAAGATCAAACAGCAGCTTCTAGAATATTTCTATAATCCAACCCTTTCCAAAAAGCAGTTGAAGAAGCCAAAGTCCTTGTTGAGTGAGCCTTGACCCTGTCTGGAATAGATTTGTCATGGCGAGTATAACAAAAGGTAATAGCCTTAGACAGCCATTTGTAAATAGTCTTTTTGACACTGATTGTCCCTTCTTACCTTCACAGGAAACCAACAATTCATCTGATGGTCTGAAATATTTAGTTCTATCAAGATAGTACCCAAGATGTCTGTGAAGATCCAAAGTATGGCGTATCCTTTCTCTGTCATTTTTAGGTTCGGGAAAGAAAACAGGGAGATGGATATTTTGACTTAAAATAAACCTGGATACCACTTTAGGCATAAAAGAAAGATTAGTTCTTAAAGAAATGTTGCCCTTGAGGAAAATGAGGTAGGGTTAACTCACCATATGAATTTGCAACTCAGATACTCTTTTTGCAGAAGTCAGAGCAATTAGTAAAACTGTTTTCCATGTTAAGAACCTCAAGGTGCCTAAAAGGAATTAGGACCCTGTCATCCAGGCAGTTAATTGAAGATGCTTGATGTCGGGGTGTATCAAACACCCCTGTTCTTGTGTAAGTAGATCCATTTTGTGAGTAAGCTTGTGGTAATTGCCACTGGCCATTTCCAAAAGAAGGGAGAACCATGGTTGGCTGGAATATAAGGGAGTCACCTCAATGATCTTGGGAGATTCCTTTTAAATTTTCAAAAGTATCTTGGATATTAGTGGAAAGAATGGAAAGGTATACAGGATCATTCTGGTCCAAAGAAAAGAAAAGGCATCTGTCTTCCAGGCATTCTTGCATGGAGCAGAATTTTGCCAGTTGATTGTTCCCAGAGGAGGAAAAGAGGTCTACTTGAGGAACTCCCCATAGATGCATCAAATCTTGGAAGATGCCTGAATCTAGTTTCCATTCATGTTAGTCTGCCCTGGTCCTGTTTGGTCTTTCTGCCACATGATTTTGCACTGATGGAATGCAGGATGCCTATAGAGTGAGGCTGTGCTGTGAAGCTATCAAGCTAACATGGCTAGTCTGCAAAGGGGGTGGGACCTGGTTCCCCTTTGCTTGTTGATGTATCACATCACTGTGGTATTGTCTGCAACCACTTGAGGAGGTCCTGGGGACAACAGATGGTTCAGAGAACTGAGTGCCTTGATCAGGGAAAGCATCTCCTTGAGAATTATGTGCTTGCATTTGTCCTTGGTGTCCCACACCCCCTGCACTTTTACTTCTTCTGAAACTGCTCAGCATAGTCTGAAACATCTGTGGTGACTGACTGCTTTGGAACAGGAAGATAGAAGAGGAGACCTTGATTTAAGGATTTGTCTCTGTGAAGTGATTTCTCTTCTGACAAACCCCAGTACTGGAATTTGACAAGATAAAAGATATTGATTCTGGAACGAAAGAGATTTCAGATATCTCTGTATCGTTGTCATGTGGAGTCTTTCCAGGGGTATCATGAGAATGATAAATGCCATGAGACCCAAAATCCTGAGGTATTCCCTTGCAGTGACTGGAGTCTGAGTGGTAAAACTTAGAAATAGATACTGAGGTGTCTAGATGACACCCCAGGAACACAATCCTGTGTGAGGGAGTCAAGAAAGACTTTTGAAGTTCTCTTGAAATCCCAGCTTGTGCAAGAAATCTCTCACCCAAGAGGGAGAGATTCCTGACACTTTCAAAAAGACTTTGCAAAGATAAGCAAGTTGTCTAAATATGTAAACTGTGGATACCCTGTAGCCTGCAAAGAGCTATAACTGGAGCTGGATACTTTATGAACACTCTTGGTGCAGTGGATAGTCCAAATGGTAAGGCAGAGAATTGATAATGTGATCCAGACACACACAACCTTAAGAAATGCCTGAAGTCTGAATGAATAAGAATGCAATGATAAGCATCTTTTAAATCTAGTGTTACCAGGAAACTTGGAGGAAGACTAAGCAACAGGTGGTAAAGAGACATTGTTTTGAATCTGGGCACTATCACAAACAAGTTTAGGAAAGAAAGATCCAGAAATGTTCTGCAAACATTTTCTTTCTTTGGGACTAGGAACATCCTTGAATAAAACCCCTTCCCCTCCTGAGAAGGAAGAACTAGTTCTATTACTCCTCGAGACAGTGTGTGATGAAAAACAGTCTGATCTGCAGAATATGGAATGACCTCCTGGAAAGGAGGAATTTCCTCCCATTGCCTTGTGTAACACTGATGAATGGTTTTCAGAACCAATTTGTCTGAAACAATCTTTTGCCAAAGAGAAAAATGGAGATTCAGACTTTCTGGAAGAGAATGAGGGCCAGGGTGGGAAGGGGTCACACGGTCTCTTGAATAGTCATTCAGACGTGCTGGTCTTTCCTTGATTGTGGGTGGTTTGGGACTTCTTTTTGGAACCTCCTTGCCACTTCTTCTTAAACATCTGTTTACCTGAATTCTGAAGAGACTGTTTATTTTGTTTTTTTGCTGAAATTGGATGAGGAGAAAGAAAAAAACATTGGGCAATTTGGAAAAGGAGGCTTGAAAATTCTTAGAGATTCCTTGGATCAGCTTGCACCTTTCATCACATTTTTTGATAACCTCTGCAACAGAGGGGCCAAACTAAATCTCTATCAAAGGGAGAATTTAAAATGTCATTTTTAGAGCTCTAAGTTTCAGCTTAGGCATTTCAAGACTGGTGATGTGTAGTAAGGCCATCTCCCAGGACAAGGTGGATTTATGATATCCCATTTTATCGAGCCTTACTTTGAGAGAGCACCAGATACTGTGAGAGTATCTACAAAACCACAAAATGTGGATAATATCAGCTTGGGGAGAGGAACAACAGGAGCAAGAAGGAGAGACATTCGCGTTAAATTTATTCATACGAACCGGAGTTAAATATAGGTTATTGGTGATCATGAATTGTGTGTACATGAGTTTTTTAAATGGAGAATACTTAAGGGTAAGTTTTATTGAGAGAGTCTTCTGTTGTAGAGTTAAGTTGGCATTCTGTTGATCCCAGTACTCTGCAAACATAATTTTCCCTTGATTCAGAGATACAGAAAAGGCTCTATATTAAGCTATAGAAGTCATGTGTTTTCTAGTCCTTAAGTTTTGTAGTAAATCTTCTACACGATTATGGTCTGCTTCAGAGCTTGGGTATCTGACAAAAAAAGATGAGGTGAACTCCCTTAGTTGCCTTAAAATAATGGCATATTGGAGCGTTCCTGAGTAGGGACTCTATCCATTGTTGGCTTCTTACACACCCTTCATTTCTTCAATAGTTGGAAAGATGGATGGGATACCATGATAAGATAGATGTTATGCCTATACTACCTGTTAAAATCCAGCATTTGGAGTTTTCATTTTGTACAGCACTATACCTATGGTTTTTCTTTTCTTTTCTGGTACATATTGACACGTATGTATATAGGTTATGATTTTTTATTAATTTTTTTTTTTTTTTTTTTTAACCATTGATGTATTAAGGCTCGATTATAGCTTAATATTTGTGGTATTTGAATACTCTCTTTTTATTATTTCTGTTATACTTATCAAAATAAATAAAATGTGTTTTGAAAAAAAAAAAAATGTCATTTTTAATATCTGGTAGGTTCTAGGAAGGCAGCCAAGCAAACCTTCTTAACAGTGTATACAAATGAAAAGACTGAGAAAATGTATACTTCCTATCTGCCTTTTTAGGGAAAGCTAGCTGACTATCAGAAAAATTGTAGGCAGTAGCACTCATCATCTAAAGCAGACAGGACAGGAGGAATGGGTGTAGGTTCTGGAAAATCCTTCTGTAACAGATAAAAGTATTCTTTTGAGGGACTGAAAACCCTCACTGTTCCCCCATTGAAAATTCTGGGACATTCTAGCAATAGTCTTAGAGAAATAGAGACTCCCACAAGTGGAATAAGAAACTGAGCTCTCCGCTGAGTCTGAACCTGAAATATGAGGACAAAATTCTGAGTCCATCCCTGCATCTTCTTGTTCAGATTCAGAATCTTGAATCTCTTCAAGAAAGGAAGCATTCCTCTTTCTTTTACTGGAAACTGCTCTACAAGAAGGAACAACATCCTGAATCAAACCCTGAGCCAGTCCCAGTGAACTACTACTTTCCAAAGAAATTTAAGGGGTAATAAGGTACAAGATACAGTTTTTAGTACTTAATAAATAAGCACCTATTCAAGCATGTCTAAAGGTCAGCTCCCGGTGTTTTCTCCTGTCTACCTGATGAATCTGGGCATCTTGGGACAATGCAGCATTTGCCTCATGTACACAGACAACCCTCTCCTCCTACCACCCAACATTACGACCTGTGAGAGATGCACTTATGTAGCCAAACTGGAAGCAAACCTCTCTTCACCAAAGACTGGCCTAGACAGTCAAGAGGAGAAGGTAAACACTTGCACCGCACCACTCTCATCACATAGGCCCTCAAAACCTACACCACCAAAACACACACACAAAACCACAAAACACACACCTACATTCACGGAGGCTCTCAGTACAAATCTGATCAAACAACAGAGACCTCCAAAGCAGAAATGCAAGCAACCTCCACCCCCCAACACAACCCAAATGACACATAGCCCACATACTCAGTGTGCCACTCAACTACAGCCCATAAGGCATAACGTACCCACCACTCTAGTCATAGGTGACTCTATAGTCAGGCACACTGATGTTCCACTCACCAGGCTAAACAAGGAAAAAGTTACTGTCAGCTGCCTGTCAGGTGCCAGGATCCGCCACATAACACACGCACTCAGGTCATTCCACAACAAGTACAAATATGACTCTGTCATTATCAATGTTGGTGTGAATGACCTGAGATGTACCTCCCTGGACTACATGAAAAGAGATATGGAAGAGCTCTCCGATCTTGAAGCCCAGGTAGGTATTACCCTAACCCTGAGTAGCATTCTGCCATCACCCAGAATGATACCGCAGTACAAGGACAAAATGATTGACTTTAACAATTGGCTAAGCTTCTGGTGTCATTCTAAGGGAATCCAGTATCTGTCTGCCTGGGATGACATGATCGACAGACCAAGCTGCTTTGCCAGAGATGGCCTGCACCTGTCGCCCTTGGGATTCCAGATACTGGCAAAGGCTCTTGCCACCCCTATAGTGCCTTTTTTAGGCAAGGTTCAAGTGACAAATTCACCACCGTAACAGGTACAAGCAAGCAAAATCTGAGGGTAATGCTACTCAATGCTAGAAGTCTAAACCTTGAAATGCACTCACTCGAGGCACTCCTTAAAATGGAGAACATTGACATCTGTGCAGTGACAGAGACCTGGTTCAAAGCTCCAGAGGGCATCCCTGCATTACCAGGCTATAATTCATACCACACCTTTTGGCCACCAAACCCGGACCAAAACACTAAAGGTGGAGGCGTGTCCATATTCATTAAGGACATCCTCACCTCCAAGCTAGTTGCTCAGCATAATGCATCCGAGATTATCCAAGTTCAACTAACTCTGGGCAAAACCGCAATCCAGATTGTAGCTTGCTACAGACCCCACACTATGCCCCAGGATTCCCACTCCTCTTTTCTTGATACACTGGAAAATATTAAGGTACAACCCAACACTCTAATAATGGGTGATTTCAACTACCCTACCATTAACTGGGAAAACTACTCATGTACCAACTCTTTTGCTCAACGTTTTCTGGAAATCATCAATTCCAACGCTTTGGATCAACTTATCCACACCCCCACCAGGGACAGCAGTATCCTAGACCTGGTCATTACCAACATGGGTGACTGGTGTTCCACACCAGAGGTCAGCTCCTCGTTGGTCAGATCCGACCACAAGCTAATCACCCTAGACATCCACACCCTGCTCCCACCCCCCATTAGGAAAACAACCGTAAAAAATTTCTCCAAAGTCAACTTCACGCTTCTTAAGACAGAAGTGGCAAACTTCACAACACCCATGCAGATGGACAATAGAGGTACAACTGCTGAATCCTACACAAATGCACTTTATAAGCACTTACACGAGTGCATGGATTGTGCTATCCCTAACAGAACCAAGATAATATCCTCCAAAAAAAGGAACCCAATCTGGTGGTCTTCTGCCATAAACAAACTCTACAACGGAAGAAAGAAACTGTTGCAGAAAAGAGTAAAATCCCACGATTGGAGGAACTCCCTGGTCAGCCTCAGTAAGAAGCTGAGATCCCTCATAAAATCCTCCAAAGCTAGTTATGAAAACAAAATTGCCACTGATTCTAAAGACAATCACAAAGTATTCTATAGCTATGTCAAAAATCTCAATGGCAACACTCAGATCTGCTCTGAGTTACAGCACAATGACACTAAATATACAGAATCAACTGATATTGCCAACATCCTGGCAGATAGGTTCAGTGCTAACTTTACTCCCCTCTCACCCCCTAAAGGGCCCATCTTTATACTGAAAGAATGCAAAGTTCCTATAATCACGGCTGCACAGGTAAAAACTTCACTCTCCAAAGCCAAGAACACAGCATCCATGGGACCTAACAACATGAACTACAGAATGTACTGGCACCCCACCTAAGTACCATGTTCAATCATAGCCTCACCTCAGGCTTTGTGCCCATTGAATGGTGCACCATGACAGTTATCCCACTCCACAAAGGGTGGGCCACAACAGCCCCCGGGAACTACCGCCCCATTAGTCTGACGAGCCTCATCTGCAAAGCCATGGAACGTATCATCATGGGACTCATAAACAAAGACATTGGAGTTCTCCAAACTCTGGACCCCACACAGTTTGGGTTTGTAAAAGGCAGATCATGTCTCCTAAACCTGATAGACTTCTTTGAAGTAGTCACCAAAGCCATAGATGAGGGTAAGGTGGTTCACACAGCCTATCTAGATCTCGCCAAGGCGTTCAACACCATCCCCCACTCTGGAATTATAAAAAAACTCACTAAACTAGGTATAAATCCCTATGTCACAAGATGGTTTGCCAACTGGCTTACTGACAGAACCCACACCGTGAAAGTAGCAGACTCCAAATCAGACTTCAGACCAATGACAAGTGGAGTACCCCAAGGTTCAGTCCTGGGTCCTCTCCTGTTTGGTATCTACTTCTCTGAAGTACAGGTTAACACAGAAGGTTTTTGGCTAACTAAATTCACAGATGACTGCAAACTAGGAGCCATAATTGAAACTCCTAATGATGTGGACATGCTACAAAAGGGCCTCACTGAGACAGATGCCTGGTGTCAAAGACATGGTCTCAAGCTCAATGCCAAAAAGTGCATTGTCATCCCCTTTGGTAAAAACTCTGTACCCATGAACTACCACATAGGTGGTAGTCTACTTAACACTGAAAGTGTGATAAGAGAGCTTAGGACACAGGTAGACAGTAGTCTCTCCTTTGATAATCACATCGCCACAGTGGTCAGGAAATCCTTCTACGTGGCACACCTCATCACAAAAGGTTTCTCATCCAGAAAAAAAGAGGTCATTGTTCCCCTCTACTCATCACTCATTAGACCCATTATAGAGTACAACGCTCCTTTTGGTACGTACCTCACAAGACATCTACATCAACTGGAAAGGCCGCAAAAATAGCTCACAAAGAGGATTACTGGCCTCAAACAGATGCCCTATGCAGACTGTCTCAAAAAACTCCAGCTTTACTCTGTCGCATATCGCCTACTCAGAGGCAAACTCTGCCTAACATAGAAAGTTATGCCAAACCCAGAGCTGTTGGACATGCTCCACTAAATCCCAATCCCTCCGAGCTGCACGCTCTAGGGACCTAAACCTTGTCACCACAATAAACAGAACATGCTGGAGGGATAGATTCCTGTCCCAGAGACTTCCCATACTCTGGAACAGACTACCTATCTATGTCAAACAGAGCTCCTCATTAGCACTCTTCAAGAAAAATCTTGATGATTGGATGGAAGATAGGAAATTCACCCTGGGGATCTCTTCTGTGGTTCTGCTTGACAGGGGCACAGGAAAATAATTTTCTTGGGTGACGAAAGCCAGGGTATCTTTTTGGCTAGGCTTGTATAGGCCCCAGGGCCAATAGCCTAGTACTTACCTATGAACCTATGCTTGGTTTTCTGTTTCTTTTTAACAGGAAAAATGCGGCCAGCAATGATACTAATGGCAGCAGCAGCTTCTACAGGTGTGGGTACAGCATTGTGACACAACAGGGAAACCTTCCTTGTTCCCTCTCAAAGGACTGACAAGAGTGGTTCTTCCTTGCCCTCTGAGGGGATCCAAACAGCCACAGAGGATTGGGCTAACCCCCAGTCCATAGTGACTGTAGGTGCTACACCAGAAGGATCCGGGGTAAAAGATGAGTGGTCAAAGGAGCAAAAAATGGCCACAGTAGAGTCACCCACCTGCAGCTGAGAAAAATTGCTAGCCTGCTAGAGTGGCAAAGGCTGTTTTCTTAACCTTTTCTTTTTGTGGCTGGAAAGAAGGACCTACCATGGGAGTGACAATCAGTTCCATGGTCAAGCCGAAAATCGTGCCTCTATCCTGGGGAAAACAAGCAACAATGCAAGCAAAACTACCATTCCACAAAATGTACTTTTTTTTTTTACAAAATATACAGCAAATGGCACTTTCAAATACTATGGCAGCCCCACAACATTAAAATGAACACAATTTCATCACAGAAAATATTTTATCAGTTAGATAACACTACTTTTAAAATGACAGAAACTAGAGCTCCATTAAAAAGTATGTTAGAGCTTGAAGACAATCTGTTAAAATACAACATTCCTAACTTTAAAATAACTTTCCTGAAGAGAAAAGTGATAAAATGCCAATGAAAAATAAGAAAATGGACTTTTTTCCAAAAGGAACTTATCTGCCCAGCTAAGGAAAGCACAAGCTGACCGTTGATCCTCAACAGCCTTAGTGGAACATACTCTTCAGTGGCAGCAAAGCTCTGAAGGGCTTCACACCCAAACTTGACTTTTAGTCAGCTCAGCTCTAGCTGCTTGACAGTTTGGGTGAGTGGAAGGTGCCCTGAAGCTGTGGAAGCTGGCCGGCTGTTATAACCTTGGCAGGATACAACCAATATAGCTAAGGCTTAAGCTACTACAGCAGTGATCAATATGTAGAACATCAGTAATGATGAATCACAGGAGGATGAAAAGGTAAACTGTTTTTTTGGAGGGAAGCAAGCCCTCCCATACTCCTAAAATATATTTATATCAACTCCATGGTCACATCAACTCAAAGAAGGAACACATCTCCCAAAAGTAAGGAATCACTGCTAACACATACTTAGAAATCATACCTACATTGACTTCCTTTGGAAAACAGTAATCAGCATGGTGTTTCTTGGCATCTTGTGCTTTGGGCTAATAATGCGCATAAATTGTTATCTTGGGCACAAGTAGATATGCCCCATAGTACTTTGGAAATAACTTTTTCATAAAGTTTTGGAAACCAGAATTAACTACAAAGAGAAATGACAATAGGTTTGTAGACTCTATTTATGGTGTTATTGTCCTTATTGCAATCAGAAAACTATAAACTATATAAACATTTATAAATGGCATATAGCATTCAGTAATACAGTTAATTGACCAATATAACAAACTCCAACAAAACCAAAGCTGAGCCAAAAGCAGTGAGAAACAAAGCAAAAAGTTGCAACACCAGAATAGTGTAACTCCACTTTAATCAATGCTTTCGTCAGATGTCTTCTTCAGAACCACAATGCAATGTAAAAAAGAGAATCACAATATATACTTTAACATAAATTGCCACTAATTAATTAATCAATTAAACATATTCACAATTTAAAAGCATATAATCATGCAGTTAAAAAATAAATGAAGTTCTAGTAAATACTTATTTTTAACAAAAAAATAAAGTCATTTACATTTCCTAACGTGTTTTACGATCTTTTAAAAAAACATTTAATATCAATGGCATCATTCAAGCCTGGTTTTTGATCAGCTTGCAGCTTGATCTGCCATCTTACTTCCCTTTGATCTAAGTAGTTCTTGAAATTCCCACCTCGGATGTCATATGAACATTGCTCTAAAATAGAAAACAAAAATTTCTTAAAACCAGGACATTCACACCTGTGCCTACATAATGGCTGGTGTTTATCTTTCTTTTTAATATTATAAACATGCTCTTTCATCCTGGTATTTAAACATCTAGTCGTCATGCCTATATAATATGCTTGGCATGTGTCACATACAGCAATATAGACCACTCCTCTCGTTTTACAACAAAAGTTACCCGGGACTCCTATAGTGTAAGGTAAATGAGATAGCTGTATGTAAGGACCCTCTAAAATGTACCTACACATACTACAATCAAAACACTTATACATACACCTAGGTTGTAGACTAAAAAGACCAGGGACTACTGTGTTGCTGTCTCTTCCTTTTTCAAACATAACTTTAAAGTTAAAATCATTCCTATAAACAAACTTTGGTTTTTCTTTAATAACCTTGGATAAATCTAAATTCCCTTCTATCACTTTCCAATTACGCTCAGTTATATTACATAGACTCTTGTTGTCTAAGTTAATACTCATACTGAAACATACAAAATCTTCTTTATTACCCCTTTGTTAATTCTAGGAATAAATCCTTTAATAATAATAGGGGGATATTTAGTGTCCCTTTGGTCCCAAATATCTTTAGCCAATTTTCTCAGCACCGTTTCTTGATAACCTCTATCTAAAAATAATTGTATGATGAATTCAAATTCATCTACAAGTTATTCATTGTCACTGGTCATCCTACTGGCCCTGATAAATTGGCCTTTTGGTACTTTTTTTGCATAAACAGAGGATGCTGACTAGTGGCATGTTCATAATTATTTTTTAATTTTTTTGTGAAAATCCTACTATAAAATTTATTTTTAGGAACATTCCATGTTAAATGAACATCCAAAAAATCAATGGAATCTCCTACACTACCTAAAACAAACTTCAAAAAATCAGAAACTTCATTTAATTTCTTACAAAATAACTCAACTTCATTATGTCCACCTCTCATTATGAAAACCAGATCATCTATAAATCTCTTCCAGAATGGTGAATTCCCACCACCCCATTACTACATTAGCAAAGGAGGGGTCACTGGGGAACCCATGGCCATCCCTCTTATTTGTCTATAGTAATCCCTATTAAAAATAAAAAAAAAATATTTTTAAGTATAGCTTCTAAGGCATCACAATAAAAATTCACAGCAGCATTCTCCATATTGCCAAATTTATATAAATAAGCCCTGACAGCCGCAATACCTTTATCATAAGGTATGGAGGTGTACAATGAAACTACATCCATAGTGAATATAATGTGCTGATTAGGATCTAACAACTGTGCTTCATTCACCTCACGAATGCTGTTTAAAAAGTCCCAGGAATCTCTCAGAAGGAACTAATTTTGCTAACAAGTGGATTTAACACTGTATCCACTATTAAAGACATACTGCTAGTGGCATACTTAGGAGCAGATATAATAGGTCGAAAGGGGGGATTAAACAAACTTTTGTGTGTTTTGGGAATGCCGAACATAACTCCAACTTTTGGATGATCTACTACACAAACGTTGTACATTACTAAATCCAGGTTGCCACACATTAGGTTATCATACAGAAAATCAGAAGCATACTTAAAACTTTGATTAACATCTCTTAAACAAACTTTATTATATTCTAGTTCATTACTTAACATGATTTCCATATTTTTAACTTAGTCAACCTGATTCATTAATACCACCATCCCCCTTTGTCGCTTTTCATGATCCGAACATCTTTATTATCTGCAAACTCCTTCACAGCTGTTTTCATTTCAAAGTCTAAATTACTATAATAGTGTTTGCTCCTGTTGTTAGCCATTTCCCTCACTTCTTTTTCACAAATACTTTCAAACACTTGAATTGTATGTATTAAAGCAGGATTGTAACAAGAAGGTTTAGAAAACATACAATTACTGACACTAACGTCTTAATTTTTTTTAAATCAATAATCGTATCAACAACATTTGCATGCTTGTTGGGAATAAAATTCAAACCCAGCTTTAATACTTTAAGATGCATTTCATTTAGCACAAAATCTGATAAATTCAGAATGTCACTATTCAACCTACTGTTCAATCGTTGTCGGTAGATGATTCCAACATTAATCTTGCTTTTTCTTTACCATCCTCTGCTGCTTGGAGCCTCTCAGTTCCTTCTCTACAGCTAAAAAAACGTTCTGTTTATCCGCTGTACCATTCCCTTCATGATTAATAAGGGAAGCACTTTCACCTTTTGAAATGTTTCCACCATCAGTTGCACCTTCATTGCCTGAAATACTGCTAATTTCTAAATCTGCTGTTATCACACAGTTAGACTTGGCACGAGATGTGGCATCCACCAGATGTAAACCTCTACCATTAGCATTAGAATTAGTTTTAAGGTGGACTGAGGAATGGGAGATGGATTTATTTTCCGACCCATGGAACTGTCTTTTTTCTCTTTTAACAAAAAAGTATATTATATGCTGTCAAATCACGCTCGATTTGCCCATTCTTACATTCTATCAACAATCTTTCATGTAGTTCAATGTCTTTTAACAGCAAAGCATGTTCACTCCTTTCACAAAACTTGAATTTAAATCTAGACTCGATATTCGCCTCAACCACAATAATTTCACTTTTGATATCTTTCATGATGTCGCAATTACACTCTACCAGCAATTTCAAAAACTCTATGCCTGAGTTATTGAAAAGCTGTTCTAAAGTGTTAAAAATGGGTTGGTTGAATGCACCCCATTTGGACACTTGAAAAACATAAACCTTTGGGTACCATCCCCAGTTCAATGCATTTGTCAAAATATTTATTCTCAATATCGAGACTTTTATATTTTTTAAAAAGTTTGTTCAGAAGTTCACACTGTTCCTTGTAAAGAGATTGCATAGCTGGATTAACTGACTTTCTCCTGCTAAAAAATGTATCGGCACCCTTCGATAAAGCAGCAGCAATATTAGCATAGCTGGAACCCGGCTTTTCAGCTCTCTGCCCTCCAAATGTGTTGGTCTCGATCTGGTTCCTGTTGATTTTAGAAGTACTCACTTCAATCCGAGTTTGAGCATCTTCATCGGAACTAATACTCGCAATTTCAGTTTGACCTCCACACGATGGAACCGTAGATTTCCCATTAGCAAGCAACTGCAACGATTTCTGCATTTCACCCAACATTCTCAACAGCAACATGGTGACAGACCTCTCGATAGTCCCAGGTGTGCTGTGCAAACTCAAATCAGCCAATGGATTAGAAATAGGCTCAGTCATGGCGACACAAACAAACCAAACCGCAAAAAAAAGTCCTGGTGTAAAAAATTAATAAAACAAACTCCACCAAAACCAAAGCTGAGCCAAAAAGCAGTGAGAAACAAAGCAAAAAGTTGCAACACCCAGATAGTGTAACTCCACTTTAATCAACGCTTTCGTCAGATGACTTCTTCAGAACCACAATGCAATATAAAAAGAATCACAATATATACTTTAACATAAATTGCCGCTAATTAATTAATCAATTAAACATATTCACAATTTAAAAGCATATAATCACGCAGTTAAAAAATAAATGAAGTTCTATTAAATACTTATTTTTAACAAAAAAAATAAAATCATTTACATTTCCTAACATGAAACATGTTCGCTTCGCTTCGCTATTGTCATCATTCGATGTTGTGGGTTCGATGATTTAACGTTTGACGTTTTACTTCTTCAAAGTTTTGATATAGACCCGTATTGGCAGTGTGTACAGTACTATATGGTAAGTAAAAGGTATATGCCCTTTTCCCCACTGTAGTGTTATCCTGGAGTTAGAATATATAGTTGCAGGGGTTGGGGGTGCAGCTCCCCACCTCGTTTGGTTTTATATCATCCAGTTTGTGTTAAGAGGGTAAGTAGTTTTTACGTTAAAAGAGTTAGTCATTGGTGTTATAAGTGTGCCTGTCTATGGCTTAAAATTCAGTATTTTGAAATTCAGAATTGTAAGCTTTCAGTATAATGAGACTCCTTCAAATGAGTTTTCAGTATTTTGAAAATTAGGTATTGTGGTCTCAGTCAAATGAAATTAAGTATTTTGAGTTTTCGGTCATGTGAAGTATATATATATATATATATATATATATATATATATATATATATATATATATATATGTCTATATATACATATATATATACTGCTTGTGAAACAAATCCCCTAAACAGAATTGCTATTTAGAGGATTCTGCTAAGCACAGGATGGCATTATTTATTCACTGGTTATACAACTTGTCTAATGCAGTCCAAGCTCTGTAACATGTAAGATGTGTATCTGTCATGTATGTTACATTAGTTCTGTATCATGTAAGATCTGTATTATGTATGTTACATATAATCTAATTCATGTAGATTACATAAGAGCTATATCATGCAGTGCAAGCTGAGCTATATTTTAATTTTTATTTATATTACGTTGTTATTTTTCATGGAATAAATGCTTAAATATTAAAATCTATTACTATCAGCAACTTTTTTTCCTAATACCCAAACATTCCTCTGCTTAACTTTGAATAGTACCAACAGAATATTATTTGACAGTGAAACTTTTAAAGAAGATGCAACTGACAACAACTGATGGAGTGGCTTGTTCACTAGCCAATCAAATCACAGAAGCTGCAGATAGTAGAAAGTCCATTTTTGGGACAGGAAGGAAACATTTTCTTTGCAGTCTTGCAAACAATTCCAAAATAAACAGACACATCCAACTGTCCTGTTTATTAAAGTCAGCTATAGAAGGGCAGTTCATATAAATGACTTTTAAAGTTATAATGTGGCATTCTGGGCATAAACATTTTAGCATGCAGAGCAAATGCCATGCATTGAATGGTGTTAAGATGAAAACATTTGTCTTATGTGTTGCACACAGAAACTGCAAAGCACAGATACAGAGGGATGAAAAGGAAATCCAGACTGAATTTACTAATAAAACTGTTCTAGTTTCAATATCTAGTGGGGCATTGCACATTTAGACTTCACACACTAAGTCTTAGTGTCAGAATCATTAAGAAATTTTAGAATCTTTATTTAGGTCATACAAAGACATTTTCATCCACTGGACTTGATTAGCACATTGATACAAACAGGCTTTTTTAAACCAAGTAAGCATTATCTAGAGATATTCCTTTAAGCAAAATAGTACCTGAACATTAATCAAGTCTGTTCTTAATATCATCTTGTCAAACCACACACCTCGCAAGAAACCCTAGGAAGGTATGATGAAAGAAATAGCTGTCAGCAGATAACTGAACCCTTAGGATATCTTGCCAGAGAGAAGTGAAATCATAAGATATTTTTACTTTCCAAGTCAAATTTCTTAAGTTTCCTAAGTTTAATGTACAGGATTTTCACCTAAAGACTTCTTAATATTAGCCCTGAAATTCACGAAACATGCTAGTCTTGCATATCTACCACTGTCATTGCATTTGGTAGCTTTTAACAGTGCCATTAGAGTGATAATCATGTACTTATTTTTATTTAGACATACATAAGGTGTTAATTGTATATTGAAATGATCATATCTGTAGTTTTGTAATGTAACTATTATAAGTAAAAGTGAATTAAATTAATGCAGATAAAATGTTATGTGTGTAAGATAGGTACTTTACCAACTATCTAGCAACTTGTAGACAGCAGAAGTCTAGATTACAGTTCCTCAGTGAAGAATTTTGTCTTTGTTACTGTGCACATGTGTGTTTGTATGCATGTGTGTGTGTGGGGGGGGCATGCTTGTAACTACTTCATAAGTAATACTGAATTAATTTAAAACAGATATAATGCTGTTTGTATAAGATAAATGAAGCATATGTCTGTATGTGTGTGTCTGTATATGCATGTGAATATGCATGCATGTAAAATGCTTTATCTCTGTTTTGACCACAACAGTCAACTGTGCAGAATTTTGCAGAAATGTCCCTGATTTTACCTCATAATTTTGCCTTGTATCTCATAAAAATTGTTGGTTTTCTGATGAAGCACTGAAGATTACCAGACATTACAACTTCATACTCTTATTGTTCAAAAAAAATGAATGCTGATGCAAAATCTGTTGTTCTATTAACTTTTCAAGTGAGTTAAAGTAACACTGAAAAATAGCCTCTGATTTTTGAGAAAAGAAGTTGAGAGGTTTGGTTTGGACTAATGGGTCTGCACACAATTCTAACATGCATATGCAGTATAGAATCTAATCTGGAAAGACATTCTGCATATTTATAGAATTCTTTCTGACATAACTTGGAATGGTATTAAAGTTTAACAAATATGCTTACTGGATAATCAGGACCAGGCACATAAATTGACTGAGGCCATAAGAGAGATCAGTCAGCTCAGTAAACCACAAGCAGTAAGCTACTGCAAACTGAGGGTGCTGTACAAATTACAAACCTTACGCCTTCATCTGGGAATAGAATGCAGCTTGTCAAAACCCATATGGAGCAGCCCAGGATACATTTAGATGGAGATAGAAAATATTGATCTTGCTTTTCAGCTGCAGCACTTTGATCTTTTCTACAGTAAAGTTATTTATGCCTGTAACTGTGCAGGCATACATATTCATGGAAAGCATGTTTGTCTGATGTGGTGTTTACAGTAATGTAACCCCAAGTTGTGAGAAGTCAAACTTATGAGACCAACTTTGACCTAATGGCATGTCTTTTATTTTGCCAGCTTACCATCACTGAGCCTAGAGAGAGATTGCAAATGATTTTTACTGTCTTAGACATTCTACAGAAAATTCAAACATTTCACAAATGAAACAAGGCAAGATGAAATCTTTTTCAACACAATATTTTGTCAATGGTCATGTAATATGTTTTCAGTTATATTTACACTTTCCTTTGTTCTTGTGTGCCTACAGCTGAACCGACAGATGGAAAACATATACATAGAAAAAGATACATTTATCATATTTGAATATAACTGGCAAACTATTATTAATGACTTCAACAAGAATATAATCAATGAATATGGTTTCACTCAACTCCTCCCCAATCCTTCTAGATATACTAAAACTAGTAATAATAGCTCCATCATTAGCTGGATATGCACAGATTCCCCAAACAGCATTCTCACTTCTGCCTCTCTCCCTCACACCTCCTTACTTTTACAATTTGGCAGCTAATCTCCCTCGTGAAACACCACCTATGTAATCTAGTAGATAAACCTTTATCTTTGTATAATGATACTTACTTTCCTGGTCAGCTTAAAATATATTAATTGGAAATTAGGCAATTCTAATGCATTGATACATTTATCCTCATCCTAGATGAATGTGACCCACTAACCAACAAGAGTTAAAGTAAACTTGCACTATTGTTAACTAGAAAAACAAATCTGATAATGAAATAAAGATATAGAACTTGATAAACTAGAACTCAGTCCAACCTCCCAAAACTATAAACATCTCTGAAACACAACAGAGCATGATTAAACTTGACAAATAAAACACAAGATACAAACTTCCAATACACGAAGCAAACCAAATTCAAACATTTATGATCCTCCGTTAACAACCTTATACATCTTTATACCAGCTACACTAAATATGGCACCACCATCCAATTCAATGCACTTTTAAATAACACAGTATTTTTTTCTGTTAACCAGCTCTGCCACCTGGAACATGCCAGCCCCTCCAGTGTCAAGAAATAATTGACACATTTGATATTGATCTCATTGCCACATCCACCATCAGAAAATACCTTCTCAAAGCCAGCTAAATTTGGCCCAGGCAGAATATATTAGACTTGCAACAAATGCCCTAGCTTACTCAATGTCCATCTTAAAAATAAAAAAAAAAGTTC
Organism: Protopterus annectens; assembly: GCF_019279795.1. NCBI lineage: Eukaryota > Metazoa > Chordata > Ceratodontiformes > Protopteridae > Protopterus > Protopterus annectens. The sequence continues at coordinate 50,735,080 of NC_056731.1, read as the reverse complement.
CATCACAGAAAGCTATGTCCCTAAAATGTGAAAATAAATCTTATACCTAATACCTGCACAAAGGTGGCTCCTTTGCTGATATATCCAATTATAGATCAATAGCCATTCTGTATCTTCTATCCAAAGTCTTAGAAAAACATGCCCAATCTCAGTTACTTACATTTGATGCCACAAATAACTTACTAAGGTTCATAGTTGTGTACTAAGCTAACGATCCAATCACAAGGACCTTTTTAAGCATATCCATTTGTCCCAAATCTCTCACAAGTTCTGGTACCCTAGATAAGTGTAAGCATGTGCCTGGGAGATGAACCATTTACAGGCTGCCTCTGTCCATTAGAGACATAGGTGCCAAACCAGGGATGAATTTCCTGTTCCCCATCCAGTTGTCCAAGTTACACCCAAATTGGGTTGCTTCACATGAATCACACAACACAATTTCCAACCATACCAGCCTCAACAATAATAGGGATGCAGGGAACTTAGTAGAAGCACTTTTCTGATTTGTCAAAAGCTTTTGATACTTTCTCTAACCAAAAACTACTCTACAAACTCTCTTCCCTACAACTTCACACTCATCTCTTATGTCACTCAACAGCTACCTCCACCATGGATTTCAAGCAATAAAATGGGGAAATGACATCTCTCCATTTCTCTAAGTGCACATGGGGTGCCTCAGGGATCTTTCCTTGGTCCATTGCTGTTCAGTGTTTTCATTAATGACCTAAATTCCACAAGTAAACATACTATCATTATTCAATATGTTGACAATTCTACTCTCACCTGTAATGACAAAAACCTGCAGCAACTTCAAACACAGACATAGGAATCCTTCAACTCCATAGAGACATGGCTCCATAACTTAACTCACAATTACAATTAAACCCTAAGAAGACCACACTTATTATGTTCACACCCAAACAACAAACGTCTCTGCAACATTACTTCTTCTGACCAAGCCAAAACTAAACTTGCAACTCATACCAAGCTCCAAGGTAGCATCATAGACGCCATGACTGTTACGCATCATAAAAAGCAAGCTATTAAGAAAACACATGAAACTCTTGTCACCTTATATCAGTCTAAACCTTACCTGACTGCCTAGGCTAGGAAAACCATTACCTCTACTCTACTGATACCCATCTTCCTATATGTTGCTCCTGTATTTGTCATCCTCCAAGCTACCCAAATAACCATGCTAAAAAAAGTTACAACAAAATAGCTAAATTTGCATCTAATATGCCTAATAGATTTCATGACTGCATGTTAATAAAACAGATACATTGGTTAGAATTACTCACTATCTAATATTCACAAAAGTGAAAACTGTTCACAGCCTAATTTTATTGCCTGAAAAATGCCAAACATTAAAAAGATACTATTCATCCATGCTCCCCGTCTAGGACTCTTTGGTTACTAATAAATTACTACGGCACCCAATTAAATCCAACAATACTGCAGGTGAGTCACTGTATTCCTCTCACATCTCTGCAGTTTGCAGTTCCATTCTCCTTTTACTCAGACAAACTAACAACCCAAAATCCTTCAAGCTGCTATTGAAACAACACCTGAAGGTCTCATGACTTTACTCATGCATCATACCTGGCTAATCCATGTAAACCACCTTATCCCCTATGTGCCATCATTCTCTGAAAAGGCTACTTGTACAGTAATCTTCCATCTTATCTTGTGCTGCTATGTCTCCTTGGCCACATACATTGTACTGTTATAAAGTAGAATGGGTCTAAACTTTGTGTAAACACTCATTGTGATCCACCTTAGAATGAGTTCTCATATCACTGTATTGCCTTGAATGAGTTCTCATATCACTGTATTGCCTGTGTCATGACTATGACATGTCTCTATGCTGACTATGCATGTGCATCCTACCAGTGTTTTTGTTTTCTCACTGTTGTAAGCTCAATTTTTGATTGTCCTCATTATTGTACACTCAAACAATTCATTATGCTATGTATGTATACAGGAATGACATTTGGTCAACTGGTGCCCTAGGCAAAAGGTCTCCACAGCACCCCCCACACCACCCTGTGCCCCCATCCTGGTTTACCTACACCATCCAGATTACTGGAAAAGGGCCTCAGTTAGAGCGGCACCCTAGGCGGCCACCCATACCTCTCAATTGCTAAACACAAGAAATCTGGAAAAGCCTGACATAATGGGGGCACTAATGCACAGAAACAGGGACACATTTTAAATACTGCTCTTATAAACTTAGAAAGTTGCTAGAATAACAGGATTTGTGTTAGCATGCATTTTCTGAAGGATATGAAGTCTGAATCTCAAATGCATGTCATTATTTAGCCACTTTAATCTTTAGATCATCTCAATGGTTTATCAGAAAAAAAACACATTTTTATGAGGAACAGATAAAAAATATAAGGCAAAAATCTGGACGTTCTGCAAAACTCTGTACAGCTGAGAGGTATGCAGCCATCTAGTTGGCCTATGCCTAAGGCCGGTTATGTATGTATGTATATATGTATGCACGTTACTCTCTCTCTGTATCTTGTGGAGCTTTTTTTCCCTGGGCCTCCACTAAAAATGGGTTTTTCACCCAGATGTACATTCCCAGCAACAAAATCAATAAATACATTTTACGTATTACAACTTTGTTGGTGATATTAGCAGTTTGTGTTTACATGTGACCCATCACAAAAGGAAATTATGTGTTTACCTTTTAAGGTGGGTTGGTATTCATAGAAATGTTGTGTTGGTTGCTTATGCAGCTGGCATTTTTTTTTTATACACATTAGTTAACTGGTATATGCACTGAACACAAGTGTCCCATTTCTGGGGCAAACCAATAGTATTATCCAGTTAACTGACCTGCTCAGGGCCAAAGAGTAGGCAAATTGAGTTAGATGGAATCAGTCAAAGTCTATATCCTGACCAACAGAAAGCAACTTGTCCTACCATTGATGAAAGGAATACTGACATAAGGGAAGGTCAGCAGTTGACAATATTCTCATGATGTTCACCTCATTTACATGTATATACTGCCGCGACCAGTAAGTAGATCATACGGATGAGACAGAGAAAGGGCTGCTGCCAGTGTTAAGCCCAAACTCAGCCTGCTATCACTGGCAGCCCTCCTCTCTGATCACAGAGACAGGCCCACTACAGTGATCCTAGTGATTTAGTGTAGCATCACCACAGTATGCAATCTCTTCTACCAAGCTACACGCTAATGAGGCATTCCTGCGGAACATCCTATGCTAATTAGGCATGTGCTCTCCCCCAAAAATGCCAGTGTGAGGTAGCTCAACCAGCCGAGTTAATTAACTAAGCCAAATGATTGAGCTCACTCATTATGTTCAGTAGGTGAGACCATGTTACTGGTAAGTGCCAGGGAGTTTCATGGTGGTGGGGGTGTGCATGCATGTGTATATGTGTCTGGCTGCTTGCGTGACTGTATGCAGATGGATGAGTGGTCTCAGGTGTGTGTGTGTGTGTTTGTGTGTGTATGTGCACATGTGTATGTGTGAGACTGTTTACCTGCCTGGACAGTAGGGGGGGGGGTTAGTTTGGGGATACATAGTTGTGTATGTATTTGCCCGAGTGTATATGGGTGAATCGATGACTGTGTCCATGACTGCAATCAGGTCGGGGGACTGTGTGCATGTGTGTGTGTGTGTGTGTGTGTGTGTGTGTGTGTGTGTGTGTGTGTGTGTGTGTGTGTGTGTGTATGTGTGTGTTATGTGCATGTTTGTTGAAGGGGCTGCCATATATCTAATTCCCTTAGATTAAAAAACAAATTCACAGTCTGAAGAGTGGGGCAACACAAGACACCGGGGATTTAAATGATTACCACAATGCACTTAAAAAAGTAAAAGAATAGTAGGTTTTACAACCTGATGGATGGGGGGGCATTAGATACCAGAGATTTAAATGATTACCATAATGCACTTAAATATTTAATAGAACAGCAGGTTTTATAATATGATAGATGTATGGGGCCAGACACTGGATACCAGGGCTTTTAATTATTTACTTAAGTCACTTAAAAATTAATTAGATCAACTGGTTTTGCAGCAAGACAGACATATGGAGAACTGGACACCAGGGATTTGACGTAATACTCTAACTCACTTAAAAAGTTAGAGAATAATGGGTATTCTCACCACACAAAACAATACATGAACAGTTCACAGAGATAAGCTGTGCTCCTGCAATATTACCTTAACTCACTTAAAAAAGTATTAGAAGAACAGGAGAAAAGGTTCGAGGCCTGTACACTCAGCACATAAAAAAGTATGCCAGAAGAGTTTTAGTCCTTTATGCTACCAAAAGACACCGTGGGTATACTTTAAATATTACCTTAAGACATTTTAAAAAGCTGCACTAAAATGGCAGAAAAAAAACTTCAAATCCTGTACCCTTGGTAAAGGGAGCAATTCATTAACATTCCAGAGTTTTAATCATCAGTACTAACTGAAGAGGGCTTACTTGCTAATGTATTTTTTTGAACTATAAGAAATATGGAACTGTTAAATTGTGGCATTATTGACTAAGTGGAAAAGTCCGTGGTATAAGAGAAATAGAGGAAGGAGAAGAGCAGAATCAGGGACGTTGCAAAGTGCGGGGGTATCATGCCACTTAATGGCTGTGACGAAGACTTCTAGACACAGCCACAGGAGGAGCACTAGATGACACCAGGGATAATTTCAAAATATTACTCTGGGTCATGTAAAAAAGATAATAGTGCAATAGGATGAGCATCATGATGTAGTTTCAGAACATTTGATGACATGATTTTTTTTATTGGTCTTCCAATCAGGGCCATGTCTCTGGCTGGATGGCTTGGAAAGACAGTCTAATGGTGCAGATAACTTATTTTTTATTTAATTTTTTTTGTTTTGTTTTTGTTCTTCCAATAAACAGCTGGGGCAGGAGAGAGGGAGTGTGTCTGTATCTGGCTATCTGGTTTAGAGTGTCAGTAGAATGGAATGGACTTCAAATGAAGATCTGGGGAGGTGAGGTGCCAGTTCAGAGAATGGTCCATGTGCTATTAAAGCCAGCTACACCTCTGAATGAGTGTACTACAAATAGTGAATTTTTAAACTGTCAGATAGTAAAGGAAATTGTAACTATTCAAGAAGACATTGAACTTGAGTTTTCAGTTAACTGAGAATTTAATAGTGGAAAAAATGTTCCATACAAATATAGAGTTTCTGTCACTTTGAAAAGAAGAACCAGACAGTTGTATAGTTAACATTAGACCTTCTGCACACGTAGGTAATTTCTTTGATCAGTGACGGAAAGGGAATTATGAAGAAAGGAAGGCCAGGTCATGAATATAAACATTGAATGTACTTTAGACATAAATAAGATAAAAAGTACAAAATAAAGCATGTTACAGTATGGAAAAAGAAAAAATATAATAAACAGCAAAGAAGCTACCCCTTGCAATACAAAAATTAATACAAATGAAGACTTGATCCACATAAAGAACAAATTCACAACTGTAATCCAGATGAACAAACATCAGGAACCAACTCCACACTGCAGTGAGTTGAGACAACAAGTTTTAATACGGAGAAATTGCACAAACCTTGTGCAAACAATTTGAAGTTCAAAAATTCAAAATTACAAACAATAAAATGAAGTGCTTTTCATCTGGATGTTATCCGGACTTCTTCAGATAACTACTCTAATTAAAAAACCTGTTTAAAAAGCCCTCATCAAATGACAAAATCATGTGGGCGTTACTACATTCATTCAGTTTTTAAAAATATATATACATATTTCAAACTCATAAACTTTCTTTTTCAATATGTGAAAATATATACATTGTTTCACACTCATAATAATTCTATTCATACTTAAATAAATAAATAAGAAAACCAGAAAATTAATAAAAATAAAGAAATAAAGCAATAGCGAAATGCCAATCTGCAGGTCGACTCTAGTGGTTCGAAAACCTCATATTACAAATATTTATACTTTACTAACCAAATTAATATCATAAACTCCATTATGTTATTCAATATATTGAACTTAAATATTACCTCGAACTTCGGCATCACAATAAATGATAAACATTACAGTACACTTATACCTACTTTTACAACTTCAAAACTACATACTTATAAGCAAGTATATTAAAACTATATGGTACTACCATCAATAATTTTAGAAAAAATATAGAAAAATAGAAAAATAATAAGGCTAACAAAGATCTAATATATACCCATGTCAACTAATTGTTTGCATAAAGAATGCATATATCAAACAGAATAAAAGGAACCTGAAATATATGAGTAATTAAATCCATGCACGAATACTCAGTTGATGTATGAACCTTAGTCAGAAATAATTAATAACACATACATAATATGAAGACTGCTCTTCTTCCTTTATCAATACTAACTAACTTAAAGACAATGAGAACTTTTACCTAGTATATCAAACTGTCTGGAATCTACAAATAACTCTGAGTTTAACCACTCAATATTTCCTAATAGCATAACAGACAATATTGACGTTCAGTCAGAAATGACAAGCAGTGATTCACTGAGTAATAAATAACTGAGGTATGCAATTGCAAAATGTAGGTTTAAGGATGAAGCTGTAATTCAGTCAGCTAATACAAACCTTGTTACAACCAGGGGTTTAAATACATTTCTAGATTCTGCTCAGGATAATGTTGCAGAGAGAATATAATCTCATGTACAAAAACTAACTTTAAATATTAGGAGATTCTATATTGAAAACAGCAGTAAAAATTTAAGAGATACTGACTCAGAAATAACCACAGTATCTTCTCTCCTAGGTGTTGGAGAAATCATTAAAAGACACAACTAAATGTAGCAAAAAAAAAAGCATGTACTTCATAATGAAACTCATACTTTCAAGTTTCTGGTGGTAGAGATCATACCTCATGGGCCTCGGGGGGGGGGGGGTGATGTTAGTAATAGGGTTGAGAACTGTGAACTGAAATGGATCATCAGGATGCGAGCGCACAAGGGTAAAGGACTGAATGATAAGATCTGTATTAAGCCTGTTCTTAAAAATAGACCTTTAGCCAAATTAAATACATCTATATTATTTTACATTTTATTTTAATTTTTAGTTGAGTGTGATATTACACATGTCTATTCACATGCTTAATTGAATGAGGTTATTTAAATGTTTTTATATGATAATGTTCTGGAATACATACTGTACTATATACATATTTTTTATGACATTTTCTTCACAGTCTCTTATAGTTGTTCAAGGTGCTGCATGTTTCTCATTGCATTCCATTCATTAATTGAAAGAGAGATTTCATTGGTTGATATTGTTTTAAAACGAGGGATGTTTTCATGTGAGTTTGTCTGATGAAGCAGTCATTGTGAACTGTGAAAGCGCTAACAATAAACGTTTATCTTTTGGAGTTATATGCCTTTTTATTGCTGTGGTTGATTTTGTTTTGCTTTTTGCTATGTTTTAACAGTGCTGAGTTTTGCAACCCTGAGTGGAGAACCGTTCCTATTCCTGGTTGCTGTTGTTGTCTGGTTTTACTTGAAACAACTAAATATGGTGCTGTCCTCATACATGGTGGTATGTGACACCCCTATTAAATCATATGAAAACTGTGCTGTTAAATGCAATTTTAAAAACAAATGATATTATGGTGACATTTAGTGAAACCTTTCATTCACCGAGGTAAGCCAACTATATTACTACTAAGGCACAGACTTCCAATACCTGGCTTTGTCAACTTTGTACAGTATACAACATAGGGATATTAACACATTTGAAAGATTATATAACTGATCAACAAATGTTTTCCTATGACAGGCTACACCATAATTATTATGGGTTAAAGTTCATAACAGGTAAAACTGTAAAACATCTATCACTTTTTTTGAGTGACAAGACAGAGCCACCAAAGTAGAAAACCTGATTGCACTCTGAAATGTTTTTCTTTTTCTGTTATGCTTTTTTCTAGGAAACAGACATAACAAGCTATGTTTTTTGCAAACTACGATAATCTTGATAATATAATCATTAAGAAAACATAGATCTCCAGTGACATATTTTGTTCTATGTTAGGTATGAATGCATATATGCGCAAGATAGAGTAGAGGAACAATTTTCCTAGTGAAAGACAGTATCCAGTCTAAATTGGTTCTTTGCAATAACTACAGATGTAGAAATATTAGGGACAAAAGAGAGTATTCCCTTCACCTGTGGTTATCACACACCAAGTATGAGTGCCTTTAAACTTGAAAAAATTGTTAATCTGTTGCATACCATGCTTGAATACCGTAAGACTGTCCTACTATCCTGAAGTTAATTGGTGCAATGTAACAGCTGGCTGCCATTTAACATAACCTTTTATGGTTTCACACAGTTAATGTAGGAAAACATAAGGGACTGCCAATTGTTTGATTTGGTAGCAGTTAACTCTGAGAGTTTAATTGCAAATATAAAAGTAGGTGAACCATTAAGTCAATCAGACCACAATGCAATTAAATTCGCTTTAGAGACAAATAGCATGTATTGAAATAACATTTAAAAGAGGTTTAATTATGGCAAATTAAATTATGCTCAAATAAGAAAAGATCTGAGAAATTAGATGATGGATATGAAACTTTGGAAAAGCCAATCAGAAACTGTGCAGTGTCAACAGCTGTGTTTAAATGTAATACAGTAAGTAAGAAATGCTACCCAAAGTGGCAGTGTTTCAATTTTAAAAAGGTTTTATAAATGAAAAACTATGCAGCTCTTTATACAAAACACCCAGCTAGAAGAAACAATGGAAAATAAAGGAATTTAAAAACAAACTTTTTCAGGAGAAAGCAAAATGCAAAAACAGATTAGAAAGCTCAGCAAATAAAAAAGAATATTACAATTATATCAACTCCAAACAGAGTTTTAAAAAAATATTTTTCACCACTCCTAAACAATTATCAGATGCAGTTAATTAATTCTTTTTCAAACACTGGGAAACTGACACACATAATGGAACAAAACTATAGTGTTTTGTAAGTAGTAACACATAACACATACCCTATAACAAGCCTGCAGTCTATTAATAGGGCATTAAGAAATATCAAACTTGATATCTCTAAGGGCCCTGATTATATACCAGCAGTTATGACTGTGAGTCTTAAGAATAAATTAGTTCTGTTTCTGCTTCCCTTTTCAATAACTTTCTCTGTACGAGTGAGGTAGCTGACTCATGGAGAAAATCCATAATCACTTTGACAAATGCTTCAAACAATGCATTTTAGACATCATATAAATTAAACCCAAGGTCATAGATAAAATTTAGCTTAACCAGCATAGCTTTAAAAACAGTCACTCCACATTAATTAACATTGTAGAAATGTATCACCAAGTAACATCAACAGTCAATTCAGGAGTAAAATGTGGAACTATATTTTTAGACTTGGCATGAGCTTTTGACTGTTTGTCCCGGGTTTCAGTTTATGCATCTTTAGTAAAGTTTCACTATAACAACTACTTGAAATAATGGATCATAAGATGGCTGACAAGTCAAAGTCAGTCAGTCATGATTCAAGGTTGCATAACTGAATCACTACATTACCCATAATGTTTCACAAGGGTCGCTACTTGGCCCTGTGCTGCTTAATTTGGTCTTTGCTAACATACCAGTCAATAAGTAATGCTAAATAAGCAAATATGCTGATGATTGCAAGTTGGGTTTTTTTTTTCTTTAATGGAAAGGACTTTGATATAATGAACAACTATTTTTCTGATATCTGCAATTGGCTAATAGACCATGATTTCAATTTTTATACAGATAAATGTAAATTTATGTTTTTTGACAAACCATCCATAAAGAAGTTGATAATATTGGATCAGGCAACCTTGGTATCATGTCCCTATACAGAGATTTGGATATTATTCTACATGAGAAATGTTCATTCTCTAATATCTTGGATACTATAACTAATAAGGAGATGTGAGCTTGTTAAAAAATGCTTCCAGCAGAGACTCAGTCTGCTTGACCAGTCTCTATAGCACATATACATGCCCAGTTTTGGACTTTAATAACTCATTCTGCATTTACACTAAAGGACAACTTACCTACTTGGAGTCTGTCCAGAAAAGACTGACTAAGAAAATAATCTTGGTGCATAATGCGTAACTTGCCTTATATGTAAAGATGTGGACAGTTGGATTGCTTTTCTTTAAATTATACATACTTCTGTTGCTTTCTAAGTCCGGCTTACAAAGTACTGAATAATGAAGCTCTGTGGATATTGCTAAATCTGGAAATGATCATTTCTAACAAAGCAAATAGACATAATAATAATTTGAAATATAGTATCCCACTAACGTGATTAAGAACTTTGTCACACAGTTTGTTGCAATAATTTGAATAAGTTACCTTTATCAACATGCCAATCAAAATCATTACTCTGATTCAAGAACAGTTTAGATAACTGGGTAATTTATTTAATTATTTATTTATTGACACTTGATTACTGAGAAAGTCTGATTGGGTAGGTGCCCATTTTCAGCTGAGGTCTTGGGAGAAAAGCTCCAAAGTATTACAAAAACATTTTAAAGGAAAATAATTTCACATTCTTCAAAAATAATACAAAACAATCTACAGTTGAAATAATTATACCGAATTATATATATAATCTGAAAACATTGGTTAAGAGTAGATATGAAATTAAAGGTAAGTTAGTATAATACAAACAGGAATTGCAATCTGAAATGAGAGAAAAGAAAAGGCTTATGGCATATTTAATAATTGTCAGACAGCTGGTGTAGAGGATTAAGGAGCTGTTAATGAGCTGTTCCCTGTGGTCCAGTGGTACAAGGTTTGATTACCTGAGACTCCATTGTCTAAGCGTGTGACTCTGAGCAAGTCCCTTAACCAGACACTGCTCCTGGGCTGTCTGAAAAAGATCCATGGAGATCAGTGCTCTACCCTGGAAAACAAATACAAGTCAATAAACATTTAGAAAGAAAGTCACAGAAGAGAAACATAGAAGTAAGTTAATGAAGAGGGGAGAGTAATGGAGGTGGGGATATAGTTTAACCTGGGCTTGAGCAAGAATAGAGACAGATTTTGACTAGGAAGTCTTTCAGAATGTTTTTAAAGGACTGTAGGGATGGTGTTGCCCTGATGGATGCAGGTAAGAAGTTTTAGGCTTTAGCAACATGGTATGAATACAGACCATGCCCAGCAATTTGATAGGTTTGTGAACAGACAGGAGTATTTTGTCACTGGATCATAATGACTAACTGGGAGCATAGTTGTGTAGAATGGTATTTAGTGCTGGACAAGCAAATGGATACTGGATAATTTTATAGGTTGTAAGAAGCTGTGTATATGTTAGTTGATAGTGTAGTGTGTTCTAACCAGTTTAAGCTTTTTAGTCCTATACTGTTCTGAAAGAGTTATTAGTTGCAAATTCAGCTACTTTATTGTAGCATTGCTCACATTTTAATTTTTGTGATGCTTAGATGTTAGTAGGAATGGGAGTACTATAAAGTAGTGAGGGAGAATTTAAGTAGCGGCAAGTGTAGCTTGAGTTGTATTGGTGAGAAAGCTTTTGCCTCTGTAAAGTATCCCTAGTTTTTGTTGATTTTTATGCATTTTATATATGCAAGTCAAATTTAAGATTATCATCCACTATCATCCCTGATAATTTGCTATGAGAAGAAGTGATTTCAATCTTTGCATTATTAAGAGAAAGAATTTTAAATTTGTTTTTTTCATGAGAGATGGATATGGGAAAAAAAAGTAGTTTTTTTTGGGGGGGGGTGAGCATGAGTTGTGAGTTACAAAGCTAAGTTTTAGTGGCTGTTAAATCTTCCTGATTAATTTTTTGGAGATGTGCCAGATTGTCAGATGTGCATAACAGTGTGGAGTCATCTGCATATTGTATTAGGAAGTGCTGTTGTGTGGATTAATGGGGGTTACTGGTAAGAACAGTAAAAAAGAGGGAGACCAAGGATAGAGCCTTGTGGTACAGCTGTGGTGACTGGAAAATGTGACAAGAGGGTAGGGTGCCATTTTACTAATACCTATTGGAAAGGAAGCTTTTGAACCACAGATGGGTGGGCTGAGATAGGCCTAATGAGGACATTTGAAGTAGGTGTTTGCTGTGACAAGCTGTGTCAAAGGCTTTAGACAAGTCTAGAAATAAGGAAGACACTAGCTAGCTATTAATTGTAGCTTTATTGGCAGTATCTATAAAGGTTAGAAGTGCAGTATTAATACTATGAGCGGGATGAAAGCTGTATTGTGTGAGGGATAGGAGATCTTCCTGCAGGAGATAGTTTAACAATTGTTTTTAAATACATTTTCAAGTATTTTGGATAGGGAATGTAACGCTTTAAGTTTAAAGTTAGTAACATCTGTTGAATTTCCTCCTTTGTATAATGTGTGATTTTTTTTCCAGAGTGATGAAGGGAATGCAGGATTCCTGGACTGAGACATAAGAGGCAATGCTATTGGCTGTTAATTTAAGGTACTCTCTAGGAAGGTCATTGGTTGAAGTAGAGCATGGTTTGAGTTTGTTTAAGAATAGTTTTACATAGGATGTTTACATTAGTGTTTACAACACTGTTTACTCAGAGTCAATGTTATTTTATAGCCTCTGTGCCAGAATGCTGTATTCATACTTATGAGACTTCTGGTAAAGCATTCTTGGTATAATTTATCATTTAAATTAAGGCCGACAGTATGCTAAGCTACGACAAAGAATCAGGAGTTTTAATGTAGATTGTGTAAGGTTTCTGAGCACTAAACAGATGGGAATCTGGCTAAATAAGTTGTCACAAATGTTTTTTTTTTTTTTTTCGTTGTAAATAATCTACTTTTTCCCAGTAGCTTTTGGCTGACTCTGTAAAGAGAGCATGACCATACAGCAGATTCAGACTTGGGAAAGCATTTGACTGCAGTAGCAAGAGAGATTAAGAAACAGCAAGATAAATTTAAATAGTTACATTGACTATAATTAAATAAATTTGTTGTGGACAACCTGTCAAAGTCTATTAACTTTGCTGAATGAATTCTGAACAGAAAGAAGTAGGATCAACAGGTCACAATAGTAAGTGTCCCCAAACAAGAAAAACTAAATAATCCATTTAAGGAATCCTACAGATTTCTACAGATTTGGTCACAGATACAGAGTCACGTGAAGTAAACATTATGGAGCTCTGTCACAAGTCGTTAAATTAAACATATTTACCAAAGCTTAAATCTGTCCAGGAAAAAGTCTTCTCTTTTCAGGCCATGACCTCTGTCAGGACCTCAGATGTTTAAAGTCTGGGAAGTCATTTGATCCAAATAGACTGCCTGAAGAAGGAAGAATATCTGGACATATTACTCAGGGTTTGTAATTTTCACTTGTTTAAGATAGATTACCTTCCACTTCCTTCATGGAAACTGACATCTGCATTCGTAGAACTCTGGCAGGGTTAAGACAATGTAGGCAGAGCATTTTCTCATCTGACCTTAGTAGAACACGGGTCATTTTCTTTACTTCCCTTAGTTAGGCTTTGGTCAGGAAAAGGCATATGGTAAGCTCAGATGGACATACTTATTCATAGTATTAAATGGAAGACTCTTCTAAAATCTTCTGAAAAAACTCTTCAGAAAATGTATTATGCTTCTTCCTCCTTCATTAGGTTGCTCTAATGATCTTTGACAATATACCCATCAGTTTCTCTATTCCCCCTCTTTACTTTCTAGGAAACATTTTGTGAAGTCTGTAAGAAAGCTTTAAAAAAGATAGTAGATAAACCCATTCAAAGAACTACTGTTGTCTATGAACCCATATACAGATAATATCTTATTGAATACATCTGTACCAAAGGTCTTATTTACTGGCATAAAACAACTGCTCTCGGCTTTTACAAACAGCTCAGGCCGAGCTAAAACTGAAGAATTTAGTGTAGATTTTCACTCTTGTGCTCTTTTTTAAAAATATTTTCAGAGTAGTTGGAAAAAAGGAGCTATGAAATATCTATGGGTCTGGGTTTCTCCAGCAATTGGGAAGACCATTTTGGGGGAGACTATTGAAGCTGCAGAAATGCTGAGCAACACTTCCAGTACTGGAAAACCAGATGGCGTTGACCTGAGCAAAACCTTTTACTCTATAAGGTGTGCCTTCCCCTATAATAAATTACCCTCTGCAGATCATCGTTATTTATCCGTTTATAGAATCAAACCGGAGAACCTGTTTCTATGAGGTGACAATGCAAACTGCTGCACCACTGCACCGTCCGTAAATGTATTAGGATACTAAGTGTACTGTACTGTACCGTATTGCTGCCATAACTGTATCTGTGCTTAATCTGCTTAAAATGAAAAAAAATGCCAGTGCCATGGTAAGACCTCATCATTACATATTTTTCACAGTTTACTATCAGAATGTGGAAATCATTTTGGTCATTTATTCATATTGTCGAAATTTAATGTCGAATTTCAAAAGATTTTACTCTACAGTTTTGAACCATGTTAATACCGAAAGTTCGATATTCAATGTTTTAAATATGTGACCATTGAGCTGTATTTGCTGTTTGAATATCAGGATTCCAGTTTCGGTAAGTTTACTTTTCATGCACTGCGACACCAAACCTTCAATGTAACTCAATTCAGGCAAAGTCATTTCCACATTGTAATAGTAAACCATTTCTCATCACCCATGTATGGCTGTTATTTTCAATGCATTTGCATGAGGAAGCAGAGTTCTTCCCTAAACCAATTCAAGTGCAACTTGGACAATTGGATGGGAAGCCTGAAATTCATCCCTGGTTTGGCACCTACGTCTCTAATGGACACAGGTAACCTGTAAGTGGTTCATCTCCCAATCCCCTGCTAACACTTATCAAGGGTATCAGAACTTGTCAGAGATTTGGGATGCATGGCTAGACTTAAAAAGGCCCTTGTGGTCATTAGTCTAGTAAACAAATATGAACCTATTTGTGAGTGTGCTGCTATCCCTCACTGGGACATTTATTCCCAAAACTGTCATGCTATGAAACTGCAATGAACCTGGTTACCACTGCAATGTGGCTTTTTTCCTTTGGACTTTAATGACATTACTTAATTGTTCATTGCCTATTAGCACTGCTATTTTCAGGCATATTGTCTGCACTACTTTCCTTCCTCGTGTCACTCATCCCCACATTTGTCATAGTGTGTATGACAATTCTATACACAATTGTTTTCCACAGCAGTGAGCATTTGATTTGTTAAGTTTAATTTGTCATTGCTTCATTGTTCATTGACTGTGGACACTGCATTCCATCCTTACAGTGTACTGCTGTCATACACAGCAGTGACAGTTGTACTGCCATTCATAATGCTGGGTGTTGTCCTCAGGCCTATCATAAGTGTTCCCCAGCTTCGTTGCTTTGTTTATTTGTTTTCTTCATTTATTTTCATTGGCTCTGCAGGATCGCCCATGGAGCAGGTAGCAGTGAGGCACTAGCCACCATGGCCTGCATCAGAAACCACACCAAGTGCTGGGTCACCAGCAGTCCCCAGGCATGCCTTTCTGCAGGATGATAAAGGCCATCCTGTGGAAGATGGGGGCTTGCTAGGGACCTCCAGTGTTGCTTCTCTGGTGGAAGGAATAGGCTCATCTTTAGGAAGTGGCATATTGGAGCCTTCATGTTTCCCCTGGCATGAAGTGTGCCCGATGATGACAACCGAGGTATCACAGCAGATCTGTAACCATATTAGCACCCTATAGCAATCGTCATGTGACTGGTAGAGTTGCATTGCCTCCTGGCCCCCAACAATCAAGGCACCAGACATGAAACTTGCCCATGATGTCAGCCTGGGAGGTAACTAACGTCTGGGTGGCTCCCATCTGGGACATCTGGACAGGCAGTCCTCACTCTACCTTATGTCCCATCATGGCATTCAGTTTCCTTGTGTGTCACTCCCCTCCCCCATTTATTGTCCACTCCTCCCATCACTGGTTGTCCACCCTCTATCTCTTTGTCTCTGTCTATTGTGAGGAGCCCTTTTATATCAGTACCTCCCCTGTTAGCCTCTGTCTTGCTATATGCTTGGCTTTCTTCTCCTGCTGTCATCCTTATACCCTCCTTCCTACACATCTCCACACTTCCTTCCCTTATTCTTTCTTTTTAAGAAAAATGGTGCTTTTCCCACATGCCACATCCTTTTCCACATGACACTCTCCCCTTCCCTCTGCCCGCTGTGCATTCCTTTGCTTGATTTTTCCCATGTCTGACTGTCCTTTGGCCTCATTCAATTTCTAACTGTAATATAAAACCAGAAGACACTTTACTGTGTTGCCCTTATATGGCTTTCAGCTGAGCCCCTGTACTACTACATATGTAATGCATTGATATGTGTGTGTGTGTGTGTGTGTGTGTGTGTGTGTGTGTGTGTGTGTACACTCATCAGACTGGGCATCCAACCTAGGTCATATGACCATTGGCATTGTGGTTTACTCACCTGCATGGTGGCCATCATTTTTCGGCCACTTGGCTTCATTATGCAGTACTGTCTGGACTATGCCAAAACTTACATTTGCCTAGACCTCAACAGGCTTTCTCTCACAACTTTGACCTCACTGTTTATCTCAGCATGGCCAATTTGTTGTTCTTTCTAAATACCCACCCACACCCACTACGCCCACACTGTTTTTAGTCCTAATGCCATATTACAATATTAAATGTGTTCTATTTGATCTAGTTTATGCTTGGCATTCTGAATAAATGTCCCACGTACCATTTGGAGTAAAATTAGATGAAATTTAATAGTTCATGTATTATGGAAAAATAAGGGTATAATATGAGTGCTGTTGAATGATATAAAAAGAAATGTTTATATGAATCAAACAAAAAAAAAAAGAAAGAAAGAATACACAGTACCCTAAGTTCTGTATGAGTGAAAAAATAGTGATACTTTTCTAGATGTTTAATAGCAGACAGAA
This sequence comes from Protopterus annectens, assembly GCF_019279795.1. NCBI lineage: Eukaryota > Metazoa > Chordata > Ceratodontiformes > Protopteridae > Protopterus > Protopterus annectens. The sequence goes on along the minus strand of NC_056731.1, from coordinate 50,718,161 downwards.
ATATCGCACTGTATAAAACTCAAGGAAAGGCACAATTAAATACACAGTGTAGGTATCCTATTTTTTCTCACACAACAGATTGCAGATCAGATGTTTGCATGGATTAACATTTTAATAATATATTTTATTAAAATGAAACTCTATCATCTGAGGAAATTTTAAATACAAGTCTTCAACTGTTAAAAATAATAAAATGGCCAGTAGATGGCAACATCCACTTTGTCAGCATAATGTGCAATATATTATAATAGAAAGAAACGGTATACACTTAGTAGGATCTGGTCTTTGAAACCACACTGGCTTTTGCAAAGCCTCAACCCATTCAAACCTATAGCACCTATACAGACTTTTTTAACTAAGTGATTTACCAGCTTAGGCAGAATTAGAAAGGGCAAGGAGTTATTAATAAAATTAAACTAATATTTTTAATCTAGGATGTCCCTCAGTATTAAAGATTTGATTATCTTATGCTTTTTAAGTTGATTTTTTTAGAAAATGCTGTGAAATGCAAGGATGTGCGTAGGCTGTAAGAGGTGAACATTCCACACCACATAGATGTTAATGTGTTAACAGTGTTTTGGCTGTTGGCATTTAAAGTTTATGCAGCGGATATGCAACAAAATTGCTTCATTACTTCTTAATAACAACAGATAAAGACTAAGCTAATGACGTTCATTCTAATCACTGGACTGATAATTCATAATTAAAATTAATGAATAAATATCAAACATTTCTATGTAAAACAAGATAATATGAAGTCATCATACTGGACAAATGGTTAAGATGACATTGGGGAAAATGTATACAGTAGAACAAGCTGCCTTGTAATGACCTCCCTTAGAAAGCACAATGTCTATGGAAATTATATACCAAAGATAAACGATGAAACAGAGGTATAGCAGGAGGCTGCTTTGCTGCTGTGTAGTAGCTTGCATTGAGTTTTGTCTGTGAGATGCTTATGTTATAGGATCAGTGCATGGCATTCAATGCCCAGCTTAGCCATACAAAACAGATTGCAGGATGGATTGAAAAGCAGGCAAAACCTGCAACCATTTAGCATTTTCAAGGACTAAATTTAGAAGCTGAATCTGAGCACTACACTATGTACACTGCAGTGGGAATGAAAGGAAGTAAAATGAAATTATGTGTATCCTTCCCAAAATGACTATGAATTTTGCTGTACACCTATGGGCTAGTAATGAAAATTTGTAGGTGAATGTAGTCTGTTAGATTTTGCTGACTAGTATGATTCTAACCATTTTAAACTCAAAGGAAGTACATGAGCAGTTTAGTGGTTCTGGGTCTCAACTGAAAAGGAACATCTTACGAGGTCAGAAAACATAATATTGAGGATTATGATAGGGCCTCTTTTATTATAACCAACTTATTATGTGCTAGAGACATGGATGCCAGGAAATCTACCGCGAGTGAAGCCTGAGAGGTGACTCTTGGCAACAGTATCAAGAACACATGATAAGGGTTATGACTGATGAAACCTAATCATGATTGTCTGTAGTACAGAGAGTTTTATCTGCTCCATGTTCCCAAACTATCTAAATATTTACTGTTTGCCTAACTCCTAAGCCATAACTTTTTCCAACACTCCTTCTCTACCTTCCTACCTCCCCCCACACATACATTGCCATGGTGTCTTTGGACAAGTCTGTCTGCATACAAACTACATTTAGCACATTCAAGCATACAGGGGGCCAAAACAAAATGTCCCCCTGAAGAACCTTTTGTTTATAAGTTTGGCAGAGCTAAGTTCTATCAACTTTTTATAGCAGTGTAACCTTCTGCCAATATTCTTTGCTGACCAACACTGTCACCTGTTCATCCCTAGTATAAGTCCCTATCTTAATAGTGCTTATAGATGCTTAACAAAAGCTGATGTCAGAAAGATGCTCAACAACCTTGTTTCTTTCCCGATATTGGAGCCTAATTGCGGTGCTCCATGCACTAAATTATTATAATGGCAGAAAATCTTAAGTGCAAGAATGGTTTATCACAAAACTAAGTCAGATGTTTGCTACATTCCTCTTCTTACTAAAATTAGGAACTCGTGTAGCAAAAATAGCTTAGAAAATAATACTTAAGTAAAAGGTGACATCAACGAAATTTGCCAGCTTTGTTTGCAAAATGATGTCTCTTGCAGATCTAAAGGTGATTATTTATGATGGCCCAGTAAAGATTTCAAATGAGGTTTATAGTCAGGGATCCAGGACAAAAACATAAGTAGCTTTTTTAATATTTATTATATTCTACCTACCCATCATTTTAATAACTAGAATACAGTACACTGGCAATGCAAATTCAAGACACCTGAATGGCTTCTGAACCATACAAGCAATGTAGATATTACACACCTTTAAGAATTAGTCTTAAAAATCTGCAGGACGGAAATGCTAAAATTAAAAAACAATGACGGTAAGAGGAATAAGATGTTACAGCTGTGTGATATTAAGTGGTAGCATAACTTACGAAGAGCTCAAAATGTCGATCCTATATAAGGCTGAGTATAGTTTCTGTCATTTTCTTTATCTGGGTCATTAAAAAATAATACACTTCTTTTTTTCACATTATTTCTGTTTGTAAGTGACATCTGTGAGCTCTTAGACTGTTTTCACTTTTCTCTGCTGTGGAGTGACCATAGAGTTTTTATATATAAGTTTGGGTGTGGTGGACGTTTCCCCTAGATGGGGGATACAAGGCACTTGCCACAAGAAAAAAAAACACTTTTTGTATTTTTTTCTTAATTTATTTATTTATGTTTATCATTTATGAATTGCGTTGTGTTCAAGTAAAAAAAAAATATACTATATAACTTGAAGGACAGTCATTCAGTCTAACAAAGCAGTAAAATCCAATGAAAACAAAGACCAACCACCATGGCTAAAAGGCAGAACTTATTTTATTGGCAAGCACTTTCATGCTCTAGGTACTTCATCAGACCACAAAAACATCACTGAAAAACTACAATTTATGTACAAGAAAACTAAATCATCAACTAAAAATCAATTAGATCATTAAAAACCATGGCAACAATTAAAAACATTAAAGTCAGTGAAACAATCTACATGTCTTGAGTGCTGGTTTTAAAGGTTACAGTCATTAAGCCCACAACCCTTAGCTGCCTGAAATGTAATTATCCATCCCAACTCATCATTCTCTGTTTTATTCTTAAACTCACCACCTCTCACGTTAACCTTCATTAACTGCAAAACCATGAACTCAAAAACTTATGTCCTTGATTATTGTCAATGTGTTTCGCAAGGGTATTCGTAATGACTTTCCTACATATATCCCCTAGATGTTTTAAGATTCTTTCCTTAAGACTATGATTGTTTTTTCCTCATAAAAGCTGGGACATTTCCTGCAGGTCGCTGAAGGTTTGAGACTTAACGATTGCATACCTTTAAAACCAGCATTCAAGGCATGTTGATTGCTTCAAATGGTTTTAATTGTTACCATGATTTTTAATTAATTGTTTTTTAGTTGATGAATTTTTTTTTTTTGTATTTAAACTATAGTTTTTCAGTGATGTTTTTGTGGTCTGATGAAATGCCTAGAGCATGAAAGTGCTAAACAATAAAATAAGTTCTGCCTTTTAGCCATGGTGGTTGGTCTTCATTTTCATTGGACTTATCTTTTACCACATGTGCTTTTACTTTGTTTTTCTGGTTTTTAAAGCAATAAAATGCCTAGTTCATCAATTTATAGGTTCATACTAAGTTACTGATCAGTTTGATTATTTGCAGCCTAACTGTTAAAGGCCCACTAATTGACTGCTTTTTATTAAGAGTAAATGTCAGTACTTACTCCCCTTTTACATGAGGGATAGAGGTGGACAGGCTGGGGAGAATTTATGACTTCTTATCCACTTGTATTGATTGTGTCAACAGGAGAGGAACTCTTTTGTAGAGATATGTATCCCTTTAACAACTTCTGTGTGTTCACATGGAGGTGTAGTTATTTTGAATGGGTGTTCATGGTGTTATATGTTTTGTGAATGTGTAGGAGATCACACCGAACTGGGTCAGGTAAGGCTTTGTAGACAAGGCAGAGGTTACCCCTTAATAGTCTGTATAAAACTGAGAAGACAGATTGTGCCTTAAGACAGACAGCATAACACTGATGTCATGACTGTGATCTTCTTTGTAAGAAAATGAAGGGTGTTTTCAAATTAAGCAATGTGTCTGAGCATACACATACTAAAGGGGGTATTATATTCTATTATCGGTCTGATAAGGGAGGATTGGGGGGGGATAATAAATTTTTTTGGCCAAGAAGATACATCCATGGTAATCAACTAAGCTAGGTAGAAGAATTTTTAAACAAAAATAGATCAAAGTAGTCAAAGGATACTTCATTGTTTACAAAAGTGTCCTTTGGTCCCTAAGGTTGACTTTCGGCTTTTCCCAGTTAGGGGTCGCGAATTTTAAGAGAAATGCATTCTATGTGGTAGGTGCATGGGAAATCTTATTTCCCAAAAGCTGCAATGCTAGTTCTTGGCATTTGGCTTTAGGCTGTGATCCTGGCATCGTCTGCTTGTATGTGTTAGGCCTTTGCAAGGTACTGGAGAGCCAAATGGAGAGTATTTGATAGCTCCAAGCCTGCAGTCATTTTCAAACTTTGTCAGCCACAAACTATGCCAACTTTGAGATCAGAAAAACAAATACTGAAGAGAAACATCCACAGACCAGATGCACCAGATGTCTGGGGGACACACTAATAACGAGCTTTGTAGATGACAATATGCCTCATGTACCAATACACTGGGTTCAGTTAGTGACACAGTTTGCTATCCAGTGGGTTACATAAGGGTTTGCATTTAGTTTGATTTGTTTGTTGATAATGCAGGAAAGAAGGATGGTTCCAAAGGTCATACTGACTTTTTAAAGAAGCCTACTCAGTTTGGGAGGCAAGATCTACCCTTTATTAACATAAACAGGTTTGGGTCCAGGGACTTTAGAAGCAGATATCATTATTTATAAAGTTTAATAATGATGTGCACCATTACTTTGCAGATACGTTTGATTAAAATTACTGGTTTGCAGTTGCCAGGATCTATGGAAGATCTGCCCTTGTGTGGTAAGAAAATCAGAAATGTTTTCTACTCTGGCACATAGCCATTTGAGAGTTTGAGGTTAAACATATTTACTAGAAAGTCATTAAGACTATGCTTGATGTTTAAAAAAAAACAGCTGGCCACATTGTCTCTGCCCAGTGCTCTTGAATTGGAGTGTGCACTCATGACGTGCCTTGAGGTGGTGGTGCAGACACAATAGTATTTGGGTAATATTTGGAGGAGACACTTTCTTAAACTTTAAACTAAATTTGTCTGCAAGTATTTTGGCTATGCCCATAGGACTCAGCATGTGTTATTGTTATGTATCTGTTGAGTACACTGTTTTGTCTTGTTTCTATGAATTCAAACATAGCTAAAAAATGTTTTTTGGTTTTCCTCTACAGAGGTCTTTATGTATACTCTTAATTTCAATTTTGGTGCTTGATGTATCCATTTGTTTCCTTTGAATGATGAGGTTCTTCTTTTTCTTAGACAGTTTGTTTATGATAGGAGTCAAGCATGTCGGTTTGTTCCAAAACTTAGCATTCTATTTGTGCTGAGTGGTGGACTGAGACATCTATGCAGCACTGAAGTGTGTTTAGAAACTGTCTGTAAAAGCAATGGTTTATGCTACTGCATCTTCAAGGAGACAGGGTTCTTATATAGCAGCAGGATGTCAGCTAGCTGAAGTACATTTGCCTTTGAATTATCACTAAGGACTATACGGTTAGGGGATAGTTTTCAGTCCATGATTTGGTCAGATTTCAGTCCATGATTTTGACACCAGTTATTTGTTTGAGACAAACCTTCTTGCAGGATGGCTAAGTCATTTTCGGATTTAATCACTGCTCTTAGCTTGCCATCATCAGCCCTTTGCTATTGGCTTTTACATCAGAAAAGTAGATGGCAAACAGAAGAAGTCCCAGCACAGAACCCTGGGGGACTACATTGGTGACTTGTCTCTTTGAAGAGGTAACTTCCCCTTTTTTGATTATCTGCATCTTATCTGTGAGCCAGTTGCCAATCCAGTGAGTGACATAGGGGGTTTATTCCCAGTTTATTTATTTTTCAACCATATTTGTGCTATGAAACCAGTGCTAGGATTATACAGATTTACACAGGCAGCCAGACTATCCAAATTGTTTAGAATGCTCAGGGAGACTAGGACGACTGTGGAGACAAAGTTGTGTTTACCTGTTTGAGCGTGATATGAGTAAGGGATATACATAGTGACATTGAAGGCCCTGTGCTGAACTCAGAACTGCCTTCAGTAAGGATTTGTAGGAGGGCTAGATCCAAAATATGTAAATTATTGAATGAGGGAGTATCTGTTGTGGAAGTGGGGTCTGAGTCAGCTGTATCTGCATGGATTCCTACATCCTTTAGGAAGAAAAGGGTAAGAGTTTGAGGATGATGCAGAAGGTGGGGAGTGTATGATGCAAAACTAAAAAAGTTAATATGATAGAAAGACTTATAGCTTGAAGAGGCACATTTCAGTATGGAGGGGTGTGAGTGGAAGTGATGCGATGAATGATATCTGACTAGGAATGGCAAGTGAAAAGGAGGAAAAGAATGTCAAAAGAGTAAGGTGGTAGTTGGAAAAGTGATATGACGGTAAGTGATGCTGTTCGAATTGTGGGCATGATACTGAGGCTTATATTGGGGGCTAGTTAGGAAATGGAAGTTGGTGATATCTTCATAGCATCTTGATGGGTTAGATATTAGAAATATGGGTGGTTAAAAGGAAAAGGAATAATGAAGAAGCTTACCAAAGGGGTATGAGAGTGGAAAGGTATATTACACAGGATGAGGGGTAAGGTTTATTATGTCTTCAAGTGGGACGGGTAAGAAAGGTGAGAAAGCTAGTAACAGAAAAGGACAGACAACAAAAGTTCAAATCTTTCACCTTTAATATGACCTAATTAGAGACTATAATAGGTTAAGAAAAAGGCTGCAAAAGACAAAGGAAAGTTTCCATTTATTTATTTGAAATTTTGCAATCAGTTAAGTGGACTGCTTAGTTGATACTTTCTAGACATGATCCACGCTGCAGAGGAGCAAAGTTCATTATAGAATAAAACATAAATCAACAACAAAAGAGATAATATATCATGTATTACATGATAACAAAAGTATGAATCAAAAGTAAATCCACATAGAAAATGGGTAGTGAGAAATTTTTACAGTACTAAGTTCTCTTAGTGGAGTGAACCCTATATGTGTACTTGTAAATATTTCAGCTGCAGTAAGTCTACAAGGCTATAACAATTTAGCCAGTGTCACAAAAGCCATCACAGGCAGTTTCCCTAGTAGATATTCATACGTGTAGACTTGAAGCCAGCCAGTGTTACTTGAGAAGCTGATTCCACATTGTTGGCCTGAGTTTAGTGAAGACTCTTTTCCCTATGGTAGTGCCAAAATATGGTTTCATCAAAGTAATGCCGTCATCCTGACTTCCTCTCAGTGAGTATGATGGTTCTCTTATTTGTAAGGTTAATTTTAGCAGGGGGCTTTGACTCAGCATGGTAGCTTTGAACAGCTGAGGGCTGAGTGGCATAGTAGCTTGACTAGTTACCAGTAGCCAATGGAATCTCTTTAATAGATCACAGGGGCAGGAATGCCTGTCAGTACAAAATGACAGATTTTGTTTTCCAACACCTGCAGTTTTTGTATGTTGGTGCTAGAGTGAAGTGTTCATAAAGGTAAGTCATCTTCAATTCTGGTAAGGAGGGCATTTCTAGAAATAGACTATCTTGCAGTTTGGGGATAATCAAAACCAAACTAAAATGTAAAAGGCAAGGATGTAGTAAAAATATCAGTTTCTTTATTCATGAACCAATAATGTAAGCGCTTTCAGTCGCACTTCAAATATGCAGCCTTCACCAGACGACATCAGTTAGTTAACTGGGAAACATTTTAAAAATCCCACTCAAGTGACATCATCATTACATCAGCTCAAAGCTCAAAATTTAAAGCAACAATACCCCCTTCTTGTCATAAAAAATACAAATACACATCCCTAGCAGCTTTCATTGTATAATGCATATATGATAATACATTTTATACAAAAATCAATTTATTCCAAATTCATATCAAATACGTAATATATATAAATATATACTTTCATATTCAATAAAATTAAAAATAAAAATTTAGAATAAAAATAAGAATAAAAAATATATGAATGTATAAATATATGTATACACACAATGCATAATACATGTATATATAATATAAGATGATACCTATGTACGTCCCAATAATTGTGTACTTAAAGTACACTGTACTTCCCCAAGAAACTCATATGTTTATATAATTAATGTCTTTCTGATACATTTACTACATCCTTGCCTTTTACATTTTAGTTTGGGGATAATAGTTGAAACGTTTTGTAGCACAGTTTCGCAGTACAGGAATATAAAGATGATAGAGATGGCCAACATTTTCACCTCTTGCAAAGAGTACAGGTAAAAGACAGAGGAAGGAGGAGGAGAAAGGGACAGCATTAACCTGTGATGCACAGAATAAGAAAGAGGGAAGAGGTTTGTTTGCGTCTTTCGGCTTTTCCTGGTTAGGGGTCGCCACAGCAGAACTCCGGTCCGCTAATGATTGGCAGTTGATTTTTACATACCGGCTTGCCAGGCCTGATGCACAACCTACAATGAAGGTACACCCATTCACGCATGTCTCCACGCAGAAGACGCTCTAGCTGAGAATCGAAGCGGACAGCGTCATACTGTGAGGTGACAACGCTACCGCAGCATCAAGAGGTAAACAAGTTAAATACATGGAGCACAATCTAATCTTTCACATTTGACCAGAGATGAACAGTAAGAGAAAGACAAGAGAAAGTGAGAGAAAGTGGTGAGATCTCTTCCCTTTGACCAGAAGGGAATGATCTCAAAGCTATCACATTTGAATGAGACTGATGATGTCTGTGGATGATATAACTACCTTAAATAAGACTGCAGTAAGATTTTATCTGCCAGATGACCTTGTACTCTCAATGAACTTACTTTACAGATAAATGCGTGGACTTCAACTACTGTTGATTTATGTTTCTTAAAAGCATACTGATGTTCATCCTTCTGCAACAACATCTATGTTCCCTAATAATGTTAACAATCAGCACATAGATCCTGAGGTACTATGCTTAGTAAATAGATGAACCTATATTTTTTATAAACTTTATTGCATACAGGTACCCCCGGCAGCATCAGTTGCAGCAGTGCAGAGAAACAAGCACTGTGTAATGGCATAATTATGTCATTCTATCTAGAAGGTGAACCAACAAAGCTACTTATACTAGTGTTCCTCCTCAAAGTTGTCACTGTACTTACCAAAGTAGAAGCATACTTATTTATTTGACATTTGTTTACTGGGAAAGTTCGATTGGGCCAGAAGATGCCTATTTTCAACAGAGGCCCGGGGAGAAAAGCTCCACAATTACAATATTTCAAAAATCAGTTACATATATTTTAAATCACAAAGTTTCATGTTATACTACAAAATATAGGAGTGAAAAAATGTTGTAATGAGAAAAACATAGAACATATGTTTTATTGTTGAGTGCAATGAAAAACAATACCATAAGTTGGAGAAAATATGTGAGGAAAAATTCATTAGTCATATTTGTTACACAGATTAGTATGCGATAAATGAGACCTGAGACAGTTTTAATAAGATATTTAAAGGAGATATTAGAGATTATATGATTAGAGACAGTGAGGTGAAAGTGAGTGATGTCTTATTGTGAGAGATGGTGTCCATGTTAGGATTATAGAAGGAAGAAGGATGGAGGGAAGGGGCTTATAAGAAGAGTGCAGGGCAAAGTGTGCTCAGGTAGCTCAGGTGAGGAGGGAAGAAAGAGAAAGAGGTAGAGGAAAGGGCTGCAGAGATGAAGTGGACAAGGTAAGGTAGTGGGAAAAAATAAAGAAAGGCATGGAGTAAGTGTCTGGAGAGGGTTGTGAAGTGTGACTTAGAATGAAGGGAGTGAGGAAAGTATGGTGAGTAAGTTCAGCCAGGATTGACAAAGAAGCGCGTCCATGATTTTGTAAAGTATTCTTTTACAGAGCATTTAAAGGTGGGTAGGTTAGAAATAGCTCTGGAAGTTAGAGGTAAGAAGTTCCATTTTTTTGCTACTGAATATGAGTGTAGGCTTTGTCTAGGGCATTTGTTCGGTTTATTGATGGTGAGAAGGTTTTCCGATCTAAGAGTTCTTTTTGGAAAATACATGTTGACTAAAGGGGTAAGAGATGGGCAGGCTAATGGTTTGTTTATGTTTTATGTATTGTTATAACGTGAATGCAGGAGAGGTGGAGGGGGAGCTCCAGCCAGCTAAGGGTATGCAGAGCAGTACAGTGATGAGTAAAGAAGGATGAATTAATAGCAAACTTGGCAATTTTGTTGTAGCAGCTTTCAAGCTTGTCTTTTTATGGAAAATTGTAAATTGATTAGAATTGGGGCTCCATAGAGTAGAGAGGGTAGAAGATAGGTTTTGGCTAGAGTAATTTTTGTGGATGTGCTCAGAAAATGTTTCTGTATGACATGCCTTGTTTTTGATGGGTTTTCTTGATATTGCTTTGGATGTGGAAGTCAAATTTAAGATTGTTATCTATTATGACTCCTAACAGTTTGGTATGGTGGACTAACTCAATTTCAGTGCCATTTTCCAAAAAGATTTTGAAAGATGCTTTGTTAGGGGTGTGAGTTTTTGGGGTAAAGAGGAGGAGTTTGGTTTTGGGGGAGGTTGAGTAGGGGTTGTGCCATTGTAAGCCAGGTTGCAATGGAGATAGCTTGTTGAATGATTTCTTAGAGGTGAGTTAAGGTGTTTTTAGAGTAGATGATGATAGAGTCATCTGCCTATTAAATCAAGATGCCTTCACAAAAACATGAATGTAGCTTATTGATTGAAATATTGAACAGTAGAGGGCCAAGGATGGATCCTTTGAGACTCCTGTGGAAGTGGGAAGGTATGCGAAGATGGATCCTTGCCATTTTCCAGCTTGTTGCCGGTTGGCAAGGTAGCTAAAGAACCATTGAATAGACTGAGAAGCTAGACCCAGGGTGGAAATTTGATTGAGAAGTTTACTGTGAGAGACCATGTGAAAGGCTTTTGATAGATCTAGAAACACTGTACATACAAGTTTATTAGAGTTACGAGCTTTGTTGACAGTGTCTGTAAATTATAATAATGTAGTAGAGGCAATGTGGTCTGGCCAAAATCCATGTTGCATATTGGTGATTAGCTTATTTTGTAAGAAACAGTGGAGAAATTATTGATAAATACATATTTCAAGAATTTTTGAGAGGGGAGACAGGATGGCTATAGGACAGAAATTTGTAATGTCAGTGGAATTGCCTCTTTTATGTAAGGAGGTAATGTGTGCCATTTTCCATAAGTTACAGACACAGGATTCTGATATTGATCTATTAATAAAAATGCTGATTGGGTATGTTATTGCATCTACTGTTAGATTTAAGTAATCCAGGGGAAGGTAGCTGGCTGAGGAGGAACAAGGTTTTAGTTTATATAAAAGTTTTTATGACAGTCATAGAAACTGGTTGAAAGGTAGGTGGGTGGAGTCTGCATGTGTATTGGAAAGGTTGCAGATAGGTGAGTGTTGTGAAGTAAATGTGGTATGATCTAAAAAAGGGGAAGTTAACTGCATGGAAGGTGGTGCGTTAGGTGAGTTTGAGGTTACATTGGCTTTGCATTCTATGAAGTATATATTGAAATAGGAAGCTGTTTGAAGAGAGAGAGAATGTTTGAGTATGGGTTGGGATACTTTTTTTGTACCTGGGCTGATGTGAGAGGATATGGAGGACCAGACTTTTTTTAGGGTGTTTCACCTCTCTGACTGTGCTTATTGGAGGTGTTTAGTTCTGCTGCTTGGAATTAGGAACTGTGTTGGCTTAGTAGCAGCTTGTTGTTTTTGCCTTTGACTTCAAGAACAAGCATATGTGTGTTTGGGAAGCATTTAGTCCTGCTGTTTGGCATCAGGAGCTGTGCTGGTTTAGTAGCAGCATGTTTTAGGTGAGATCAGCATCCTCACAAAGGGTCCCAGATAGCCCCAACTAGCTCTTCTCAAGCTAGATGTGCAGGGGTTCTACATGATCCTCTTGGATTCCCAAACTTCTCATGCTGTCATGAATAGTGGGTCCAACAGCTCTGTGAAGGGGCATTATTTTCACTGCTTGCATCCATAATCTCATCTTATCAGTCACTACCCAAACCTTGGGACTGTAGATTACAATGGCCAGTAAAGTTAGTAGTTTGTATTATGGCTCTGATCTTACTTCATGAATAAAGTCCACTGCAGTAACTTCAGTGTTTTCACCTCTGAACCTGCCAACTGCTGAAACTCCTATTGTCTTGTCTTATCACTCAGGAACAAGACTTCAGGATACTTCAATTATTATACCTGTGGTAGCTGACCTGCTTCATCTGCAGAATGTACTTCATTCTATTCTGGGAGAGAACTGCTACCTCTGATTTCAAGGTGCTGATTTTTATCACATCTGGTTCACACTCAGCAGTGAACTGGTCCAGTGCAGTACAGGGAACTACAGCCATTTAAGGACAAAAAGGACAACATATTTATATATCTATTTATTTATTTATTGCATTTGTTTACCGGGATAAGTCCACTGGGCCTAAAAGAGTCCATTTTCAGTGGAGGCCCGTTGAGAAAAGCTCCAATGAGATACAGAAAAAAATATAAACATTAATTAGTACAGAAGCAGAAACAGTGTTACAGATAGTAAATATACTAACATATACAGAATATATACATAAAAGCAGGAATCTAGTTCATTTGATTACAGCAATATATACAGAAAATATACATTAAAGCAGAATTCAATGAATTCAATCAGATTGGTATAAACAGAGATCAGTATTATTGTACCAGAATCAACAAGTGAAGATAAAAATAAATATGGAGAAAATATCATCAGTCACTAGTAGCAAAAGACATATGAGTTTAGTAATCATATAAGGAGAGTGAAGAGGTTAGGTTATAGAGCAGGAACATGGCCAGGAAGAGTTGAAATGATTTTTCAGCATTTGTTTGAAGGTGGTGGTGCTGCCTGTGTTTCTTATAGAAGGCGGAAGTGAGTTCCATAGTTTACAAACACCCAAGATGCAACACTCATGTTGCTGAAGTGGATTTATTCAAACATTTGCCATGTCTTAAGATCCAGTCCATAAAAAAAAATCACAAGTAGGCCAAGAGAGAAGATGCTCCCTTGCTAGATTCCTAAATCCTACGTGAAAATATGACCCAATGCCAAAAAAGTAAATGTAATTCTTGTTCAATAAATACAGGGACCAAATGGAATATAACAGTGCTGATGTAGCACACCTCACGACTTTCTTTGGTATAGCATCTTTGTATAGACAAAGTGCTTAACCACTGCTCAGTGTCCAAAACACAGTGTGCATTTCTTCCCCTAAAGCATAACTTTAACCAACAGAAAAGCCATCTTTCCACCACTATATCACTGACTTTCCCATGGAGGTTCAGAAGCATCAATTCTCTATAACTTGTATAAATAGAATATACCTTTTTGTTAGCCTTTCTAAAAATAGAAAGTCCATAGTTTAATAATTCAGATGTACTGATCATACCACCTACTCAATACTGAAAATGTACATTAACTGTGACAACCCAACAATATCCAGTACTTTCAGAATTCAGTCAGCTCTCATCCATTCTAACAGCATTATCACCAGAGAGCTATTTAACTGATGTGGTTTCCCAGTCCAACCAGTTGCTTATGAAAGTCCTCATTTATGTATGGTATAATCACTGGGAACATAAGTTCCTCAAAGTTGCCTTTTACTTTCTACTAATATCCCCATTTTAGGTCAGAACGTCTGCACCATTTCTAGAAATAATAGGACAATAATCAATCCCTTAAAGTGTCACTGGAAAGTCTACTACAGTCATTCTAAGTCTATCAAGAAGTCATCCTACATGGCCTTTCCAAAGTTCTTGTATTCAACAGGAACCCAAATGCCATGGGCAAGAGTAGCCACCAAGCTACACATATAAAATTTATTACTTTCACCTTTAATGATCTAAAGATTTCATCAGATTATTTTTCTTTCTTTTTTGCTTTATGCTTCACTTTTACACAAGATCTACAGGAGTACAAGACTGTTTTTTCCCATTCAATGTCAGTTACCCATCTCTCCCCTGGCTACCTCTCCCAAATCCTAGATGTGCTCTCCAAGGCCAAAACCACTGTATTGATGGGTCCTCATAATATTTCAAGATGCTGTCTAAATTGCCTGCAAAATGACCCATCAGGACAAATAGAGTCACTGTTTAACCATAGCCTGTAGAAAGGCTTTGTGCTACATGACTAGAGAACTGCAGCAGTTATCCCTCTGCACAAGGGCAGGCCATCAACGGACCTTGAGGACTATAGACCTATAAGTCTAACTAGTATCCTATGCAAAACCATAGAAAGAATCATCATGGAAAAGATTAATAAGGACATAAAAAATCTTCAAACACTGGATCCAACCCAGTTTTGTTTTGTGAAGGGTAGACCATGCCTACTCAACCTGGTACAATTCTTTGAGAAGGTCACCAGAACAATGGATGTGGTCAAAATAGTTCATAGAGTTGACCTTGACATGGCTAATGAATTAGATACAATACTCCACTCAAGCACCATAAACAAACTCACAGATATAGGCATAAACTCTCCTGTTATGCTCTGGATAGCTAGTTGGCTCTCAGGTAGAACCCAGAAAGTTAAGATAGGGGAGACCACCTCAACATAGTGTCCCTTAGGGCTTTGTGCTGGGTCATCTCCTTTTTGGCATCTACTTCTCAGACTTCAAGGCCAATGTCAAGGGCGTCTGGTTGAGCAAGTTTAAAGATGATTGCAAGCCATGGGTCAGTCAAAAAATGCCCCAAGACACTAACATCCTACCGGAAGGACTAACACAGAAATATGACTGGTGCCTAAGCCATGGCTTAAAACTGAATACCAAGAAATGGACCTTAAGAAACGAGCTCATTGATAACACCCCCCTAAGTGTATAACCAGTGGTCAGGGATTGGGCTATGTTTTGAGACAGTAATCTGGCTTTTGACCAACATGTGTCTATAGAATTAAGGAAATCATTATATGCTGCTCAACTTATAAGCAAGGGCATAACAACTAGGTGCAAGGAAGTCATTATTGCACTGTATCTGGTCCTCATCAGGCCCATCATTAAGTACAAATCTCCCTTTGGTATATACTGATTAGGCACGTGCAGCAACTGCAACGTCCATAGAACTTTCTCACAAAATGAATACAGGGTGCAAACAGCATATAATATGCAGATCACATCACAGCCCTGTCTCTTTACTCTCTTTCCTGCAGACTGTTGAAAGGCGATCTATGCCTGGCATACATGACATTTTGCATCCCACTCTGATGGACATTTGCACGTCTGCAAAATGAAAGGCAATACAATGACTGCATATAGGGATTTAAGCTTTGCTTGTAACATAAATAGAACACATTCCTCTTCTCTGGAACAGGGTTTCCATCCATGTGAAGCAGAGATCTTCCCTATCCCTATTTAAGACAAAACTGGACCAGTGGATGTGAAATCAGAAATACACCCCAGGTCTAACACCTATGTCTGTAATGAACAGGGGTAACCTATATATCTTGCCCTAGCTTACATATATACCCCAAAATAACCTTTTTGGCACATAGACTTTCAGGATATAATTGGGATGCTTGGCTAGGCTTATAAAAGCCCCAGTGGTCTTTAGCTTAGTATACACCTAAGAACCAATGACTGCCACAGTAACTACCTTCCTGGCATGTCAGCACATGTCCATCAAATATGGAGACCCCTGCCCCCATTATCACTGCATACTATGCTTCTTCAGTTAACTTCATGGTTTTCATTATCACTGGTGTCCATCTGAGGGTGTTATGCTTACTATCAAGGAATGTTCTGGTCACGTTCAGGCTAAAGCTCCTTGTCCACACCTCTCCTACTAAGCTCTTGAATAGGGTCTATTTGGACATCACAAAATTGTTCTAAGCCAGCATATGAGAGAAGCGGTAGATCTTATTCTTCACAAAGGCACATCTGCTCATACTACTCAGTATAGCTTGTATATCAGGACTGCTCTTCATGATGGAATCCAGAGCATTTTGCCTCATGACTGAGAAAGGGTCTACAGAGTCATTCACTGGTTTTGGCCCGCGTTGCTCTTTTACCAGATACACTTATAAACATTTAACCTTGTGTTTGAATGAATGAATGAGGTATTAGTTATGGAAAATTCCTGATTAGCATAAAAGTCCATAAAAAAGGTTACCCTTCGGATTCAGATCAGACAAGCTACTCCTATCAGTACAACACCTCCAGTCATCTCCAGCTGTCCCCATCTGAGCACTGACAACAGCACAGTAGGAAAGGGTGACATAAGTCTAAATGAGGGCAGAAGGCTAAATAAGGTTTTCAGTTCAACAACTAGACAGAAAGGGTGTAAGAACCAGAAAAGACAGACTAAGACAGTTAACATAAAAGGAAGAGCAGCAAACAAAGAATAGATGTTACTGGAGATTATCATGTCACACAATGACAAAAGACTGAGTTATATTTTTTCTCTGAGTGGATGCTTCCATAAAATTGGGAATCATCAGATTTTTATAATAAATCCTGTTTTGATAAAGTCTGTGATGCAGAATGCCATTTCTGTAATATTTGCTCTGTCTTTCTTAGCATATGGTCCACGGTAATTACATTTCTGTGCATGAGTCTTTGATGGTTGTAGCCTCTTTATACAGGAGATAGTACCAACGGACTTTCTGTAAAAGTGATGATTGACATAAAGAGTGTGTGTGTGTGTGTGTGTGTGTGTGTGTGTGTGTGTGTGTGTGTGTGTGTGTGTGTGTGTGTGTGTGTGTGTGTGTGTGGTAATGGAAAAATGTCTGTGTGTATTACTGTGAGAATGGGTAAACAAAGTGTGTTGACATTTTGCCTTCAGTATGTGTGCGACTGTTACATGAGTAGACAGCAGGTTGTATGTGCTTTACAGAAGAACAGCATGTAAAACAGATTGGTGTTGGTCTGGCTTTGCATGACTGTGAGATTAGTGTTGCAGTGTGGGTTTGTTAGTATGACATCACTAAACCTCGAAATTATGGAAGTTTCACCTTTTCCCCACTTTTGTGTAATCTTGGAGTTAGTACATATTTACTTAGCTGATGCAAAGTGCAATTGATGAAATATGTCTGATTATGTCAGTTTCAACAAAACTTTATTTCATGCTATGAAAACATAAGCACCTAAAGACAACATGATGAAAAACAAATATGCATGTTTTTGACATAATTATAGTAGACAGAAAAAAGAGTTCTAATCTTATTTTGAAGTGCAGTCACTTTGTTAAAAATGAAATACTTTTAGGGATATTATGACCTAATTCAAAATGGAATTACAGCAGTCTTTTTCTTCTTCTTTTTCTTCTTCTTTCGTCTGTTCCAGTTAAGGGTCGCCACAGCAGATCAACTGTTTCCATTTCTTCCTGTCCTCTGCATCTTGTTCTGTCACACCAACCACCTGCATGTCCTCTCTCACCACATCTATAAACCTTATCTTTGGCCTTCCTCTTTTCCTGTTATCTGGCAGCTTCATCCTTAGCATCTTTTTACCCCAATATACTCTGCATCCCTCCTCAGCACATGTCCAAACCAATGCAATCTTGCCTCCCTGGCTTTGTCTCCAAACCTTCCAACCTGGGCTGACCCTCTAATATACTTATTCCTAATCCTGTCCATCCTTGTCACACCCAATGCAAATCTTAACATCTTCAACTCTGCCACACCAAGTTCTGACTCCTGCCTTTTTGTCAATGCCACTGTCTCCAACCCATATAACATAGCTGGTCTCACTACCCTCTTGTAGACCTTCCCTTTCACTCTTACTGGTACTCATCTGTAACAAATCACTCCTGACACTCTTCTCCACCCACTCCATCCTGCCTGTACTCTCTTCTTCACCTCTCTTCCACACTCACCATTACTCTGAACTGTTGATCGCAAGTACTTTAACTCATCCACCTTCGCCACCTCTACTCCCTGCATCCTCACCATTCCTCTATCCTCCCTCTCATTCACACACATATATTCTGTCTTAGTCCTGCTGACCTTCATTCCTCTTCTCTCTAGAGCATATCTCCACCTCTTCAGGGTCTCCTCCACCTGTTCCCTACTCTCACTACAGATCACAATGTCATTCTTCAAACATCATAGTCCACGGGGACTCCTGTCTGATCTCGTCTGTCAACCTGTCCATCACCATTGCAAATAAGAAAGGGCTCAGAGCTGATCCTTGATGTAATCTCACCTCCACCTTGAATGTATCTGTCACTCCTACCACAGACCTCACCACTGTCATACTGCCCTCGTACATATCCTGTACCACTCTTACATACTTCTCTGGCACTCCCGAATTCCTCATACAATACCACAACTCCTCTAAAGGCACCCCATCATATGCTTTCTCAAAAGTCCACAAAGACACAATGCAACTCCCAGTGGCGGCTGGTGACTTCAAATCACAGGGGGGCTGCAGGAGACGCTGAATGGGCGGGGTCAAAGGGAAAGGGTGTGGTCAACCATAAAGGGGAGGGGCTATGCACAAAACCACAAAAAAACTAACTTTAATTAAATACGCTGCCCTGGGTGGCAAACCATCATTATGAAAGTCCAATCAAGACAAAAATAAGTGTAGAAGAATAAAAATATTTCAATGCATTGGCTGCATGACAGCTTATTTAATATCTAGATGGAAACAAAAGGTTGTGAGGCATGAAAAAATAAATTACTTTTTAAATACATTACTGGAATGCCAGTCAAAATCAAGTATAAGAAAAACCAGAAGCACTCAACTCAAACCACTTCTCCTTGCACTGCAGTTCTAATTATAATATATTCAGCTTTATTAAAGTACCAAGCAACATGCTGAAAGTAGAAATCTATGTGATGCCCCACTTGTAAAAATGTTTCTTATCCAAAAAGACCTGCTGCCTGACAACTTGTTTCATGGGGAAAACATGATAAAAGTAAAAATGAAAAGCAAACAAGAAACAAGCTCAAGATACATTGCTTAAAGGATTACTGTACAGGTTATGGACCACACATGATTGGCATTCTGTTTAGTTTACGGGTAAAGCCTGTAGAGATGACTGGAAGTCTCCAACAAGTGTAATGAGCTTTTAAAATAATGGAATCCTGTCCTTTAATACCCAAGGCTTATACATTATCTAGTCAAGTATTCTCTGCATGGCAACAACAGAAAGGCTTTCAATGTTGGCAATTCTTTAACAGTATGCTTATTAAAGCTTACTTGCATCTTACGATGTCAGACAAGCTTACCTTATGGTCATTAAAGCATTGCTACTTAAACACAGAGCAACAGGCACTTTGAGTAATAAGCATAAATCAACAGTACAAAAATATGACAGAAACCAGACCATTCTGCAAAATCAAGGACAGATGAAAAGCCACTGTAGTACTTATGCAGTGTGTCCTCCCCATCCAAGGTAGATACAACTACTCCTTGCCTTGCTTGGACACATCCAGAGTCACTACATGGGGGAGTGGGGTGCAACAAGCATGTCACAGTTTGAAATCTCTCTGGCCGACTGTGATGGCCCTGACACATTTGTCATACCTCTCAACTTCAAGAGCAAGAAATCTGGACAAAGCCATACACAGAAGTGGGACAAAGGCACAACAATAAGGACAATTTTTAAATATTGCTCTAATAAACTTAGAAAGATAATAGAATAGGTCTTGCATTAGTATGAATTTTCTGAAGGGTATAAAATCTGAAACTCAAATGTCTGTCATTTTCTAACTTCAGTCTTTAGTGATTTGTCACTAATTTGCCAAAAAACACAATTTTATGAAAAATGGACCAAAAATGTGATGCAAAAATATAAAATAGACACACAATACAGCTTCTACCTGTCAAAGAAGGGACACTTTAATATTAGTACTGCTACCTTGAGCAGCTGGCAAAATAAAAGAATCTACATGCATTTCAAGTAATCTATAACTTTGATTATTACAGTTATTTCTTAATTGTAAACCCTCCATGTTTTCTTCCAAAATTGCTATTTTATGGAGGGATTATTAGGGGGAAGAGCAACATTTTGAGCCAAAAATTGGGGACAGTTGAGAGGTTGGCTATGCCTAATTCTATAAAGCAATTTATTTGCATGTACCTCTCAACCTGTTAATGCAGTAAATCTGAACAAGGCCAAATATATTGGGGGCACATATAAACAGTACTAAAAATTGCTCTTGTATAAATTGAGACAGTTGATAGAACGGCTCTTACTTTAACATGCATTTTTATGAAGGTTATGAAGTCTGAAACTTATTATTTAGTGACTTCTGGCAAATCATTTAGGAATTAAAACTACAAATTTTATGAACAACAAACCAAAAATAAGAAGCAAAAATCTATTCATTCTTTGAAAATCTGGACAGTTGGGAGGTATAGTTCAGCTGGGCCTGTCTGAGTTTGCTGCCCTTCCCGCCCCTGACAAAATAATGGTTTAACTGGAGCCTCTGCAGCCATTCCAATTAACCATTACTTGGCTATTTCACTCCATTTACCATAAACACTAATGTGCATACTGCTTTACTTCAATGATTGGACTTCATTTGAAAGTTTTATTTTGTATTTTACAGCACAAACATTAAGTCATCTGTTAAACAAAGCAATGCAGTCTCACAATGAAAACTTAGCATTAAAACTTCTCTGCCCTTGAAACTCACATTCATTGAAACAGCATTGAAACCCACATTCAAAGAAAATACATTTTGCCAGTGACAGATAAAGATTAATTTTGGGCTGTTTTCGAATCATAGGCCCCTTGCATATGAAACATACATGTGCTCTTTGATACACCTTCCTCATTGTACTAAAAATTATATTCCTTGTACAATACAGTACACTTGTTAGAGGGTGTTTTAAATTTGTTTTGAACATTTTTCCAGTAAGCAATGAAACAAAACATATGCACCCATAATGGCAAAACTGCCCAGTTGAGAACATTTATCATAAAAAGTCTACTCAGACTTCCACAGTCCACCATTATTAGTAAATATACACAATTCTACAGTCCACCATTATTAGTAAATATGCACAATTCCACAGTCCACCATTATCAGTAAATATGCACAATTCTACAGTCCACCATTATCAGTAAATATGCACAATTCTACAGTGCACCTTTATCAGTAAATATGCACAATTCTACAGTGCACCTTTATCAGTAAATATGCACAATTCTACAGTCCATATTCAGTGAATTCAGTTCTTGCCATAGCTGTCAACCTTAGCACAAAAACCTGGACGAAGCCAATAATGGGGAATACAGTCCCAAAAATAGGGACAAATTTAAAATATTCATCTTATAAACTTAGAAAATTGCTAGAAAAAAGGTTGTGCTACTATGTATTCTGAAGAACATGAAGTTTGAAATTCAAATGCCGGTCAATTTTACTGCGGACAGAACAAAAACAATTTTCAGCAGAGACGCAGGGATTAATACTGCAGACACGTCTTTGTAAAATGGCAGGGCATCAGAGCAAATCCACACAAACACAGAGAGGAGATGCAGACTCCACACAGAAGCCACCCCAACCAAGAATCAAACCAGAAAACCTATAGCTATGAGGCAACAATACTACCACTGCACCATCAAATCTGCAAGGAATTAAGCATTCAGAAACCTGAAGTCTGAAATTCAAATGCCGTTCAATTTTACTGCGGACAGAACAAAAACAATTTTCAGCAGAGACGCAGGAATTAATACTGCAGACACGTCTTTGTAAAATGGCAGGGCACCAGAGGAAATCCACACAAACACAGGGAGGAGATGCAGACTCCACACAGAAACCACCCCAACCAAGAATCAAACCAGAAAACCTACAGCTGTGAGGCAACAATACTACCACTGCACCATCAAACCTGCAAGGAATTAAACATTCAGAAACCTGAAGTCTGAAATTCAAATGCCTGTCAATTTTACTGCGGACAGAACAAAAACAATTTTCAGCAGAGACGCAGGAATTAATACTGCAGACACGTCTTTGTAAAATGGCAGGGCACCAGAGCAAATCCACACAAATACAGGGAGGAGATGCAGACAGAAGCCACCCCAACCAAGAATCAAACCAGAAAACCTATAGTTGTGAGGTAACAATACTATCACTGCACCATCAATTATACAAGGAATTAAACATTCAGAAACCTGAAGTCTGAAATTCAAATGCCTGTCAATTTTACTGCGGACAGAACAAAAACAATTTTCAGCAGAGACGAGGGATTAAAACTGCAGACACATCTTTGTAAAATGGCAGGGCACCAGAGCAAATCCACACAAACACAGGCAGGAGATGCAGACTCCAAACAGAAGCCACCCCAACCAAGAATCAAACCAGAAAACCTATAGCTGTGAGGCAACAATACTACCACCGCACCATCAATTATGCAAGGAATTAAACATTCAGAAACCTGAAGTCTGAAATTCAAATGCCTGTCAATTTTACTGCGGACAGAACAAAACCAATTTTCAGCAGGGATTAAAACTGCAGACACGTCTTTGTAAAATGGCAGGGCACCAGAGCAAATCCACACAAACACATGGAGGAGATGCAGACTCCAAACAGAAGCCACCCCAACCAAGAATCAAACCAGAAAACCTATAGCTGTGAGGCAACAATACTACCACTGCACCATCAAATACGCAAGGAATTAAACATTCAGAAACCCTTAAGTCTGAAATTCAAATGCCTGTCAATTTTATTTAACATTTTTAATCAGGACAGTCTGACTTGGAACAAATAAACAATTTTCAGCAGAGGCCCAGGAAGAAATAATGCAGACATGTCTTTGTAACATGGGAGGACACAAAAGCAAACCCACACAAACACAGGGAGAAGATACAGACCCCACAAAGAAGGAACCCCAGCCAAGAATCAAACCCAAGAACCTGCAGCTGTGAGGCAACAATGCTACTACTACACCATCAAATATCAAGCATTGCAACATTTACAAACCACAGATATTATGAGGAACAGATCAGATCGAATATGAGGCAAAAATCTGAAATTTTTTTACAAATGGTGGTGGGTAGGGAACTCAAGTCTTTAACACCTGCATACAGGGTACAGGGTTCAAGCCTGAGGCATTCCCTACCACACCACCATAAGCACCTGGGGCATTTTCACACACACACACACACATGCTCTCCAGTAAAGCACAAGCACCATACACACACAAATAAACATTGTAAATTAAAAAGCACAATACACAAACACTCCAGTAAAGCACAAGCACCATACACAAACTCCAGTAAAGCACAAGCACCATATTTGAAAAAATAATTTTTTTTATTTTTCATTTTTCTTTCTTCCTTTTTTTATTTTTGAGGGGGCTGCAGTCCGGCAGCCCTATGCCATGAGCCGCCCCTGGCAACTCCTTCTGACCTTCTCTATACTTGTCCATCAACACCCTCAGAGCAAACATCGCATCTGTACTGCTCTTTCCCGGCATGAAACTGCTGATCACTAATCATCACCTCCCTTCTTAACCTAGCTTCCACTACTCTTTCCCATAATTTAATGCTGTGACTGATCAGTTTAATCCCTCTGTAGTTACTACAGCTCTGCACATCACCCTTATTCTTAAAAATCAGTACCAAAACACTTTTTCTCCATTCCTCAGGCATCCTTTCACTTTTCAAGATTTCATTAAACAATCTAGTTAAAAACTCCACTGCCATTTCACCTAAACACCTCCATGCTTCCACAGGTATGTCATCTGGACCAACAGCCTTTCCATTCTTCATCCTCTTCATAGCTATCCTTACTTCCTCCTTGCTAATCCACTGCACTTCATGATTCACTATCCACACATCATACAACCTTCTCCCCCTCTCATTCTCTTCATTCATCAGCCCCTCAAAGTACTCTTTCCATCTGCTCAACACACTTGCCTCACTTGTGAGTACGCTTCCCTCATTATCCTTTATCACCCTTACCTGCTGCACATCTTTACTAGCTTGGTCCCTCTGTCTAGCCAATCGGTACAGGTCCTTTTCTCCCTCCTTAGTGTCCAACCTTTTATACAACTCTTTATACACCTTATCCTTAGCCTTCGCCACCTCTCTCTTTGCCATGCACCTCATCTCCTTATACTCTTGTCTATTTTTTTCATCTCTTTGACAATCCCACTTCTTCTTCACCAACCTCTTTCTCTGTATACTCTCTTGTACTTCGTCATTCCACCACCAGGTCTCCTTGTCCTCCTTCCTCTTTCCAGATGTCACACCAAGCACCTTTCTAGCCATCTCTCTTACTAGCTCTGCTGTAGTTACCCAGCTATTCGGTAACTCTTCACTACCACCCAGTGCCTGTCTTAACTCTTCCCTGGACATCACCTCACAATTACCCACAATTAAAAATGGAATTACAGCAGTACGGCTATAATATAATATATATATATATATATATTGTAAACTATTATAGACTTGTTACAGTAACTGTGCTTTCCAGTTTAATAAGCTGTGTACACTGCTGATGTACAATAAAATTTGCAATTTGGAATTTACATTTATGCAAGCAGATAGTATTTCAACACATTATTTAGTCTGTACAGTTCACAAGGGACCTGTTACCAGAGCAAGATCTATGACTGAACATCTCAGACTCAGATATCGGTCCCCATAAAATTGATAAAATGAACATCAGTGTACCACAAACATAGATGTTCATTACTAATAAAAAATGTATATTGTGAGTGAACAATATTTTCACCCAGGATCTCTTACCTTCCCTTATATAAATATGCTATCCCGCCATGGTTGCACAACACCACATGAATGGAAAATATTTCCAACTTTCTATCCACAGCACTCCAATCCAATGTTGAAATCTAAATTGGTAAATTACACCTGCAGTTCAAAAAGTGACAATCAAATCAGAACTTCAAAGAGACCTCAAACTTCTTATGCAAGGTAAAGAACCTGTACCACAAATATCAAGCCAACAAAAGAAGACTGACATATAAAACAGCACTGGTCTGTGTAATAGTAGTTCAATGCTTGTTGTGAGATGTTAATGAGGCACAATGCATTAAAACAGCCAACCATACTATTAAGTATAACATTCCCTAAAAGCCAGAAGGACTGCTACCCAAACACATAGCCAGTTTGGCCAAATGTAATCATTAATATTGAAATAATACAAAAACTGACAGATATCGTTTCATACCTTCCAATGTTATTAAATAAGCCCTTATCTGAGAAGTTAGTCATTAACTTCCTTCAAACATAATACTATTATATATAATTTTAGTAGTTTGGATGTATGTATGTGTGTGTGTGTGTGTGTGTGTGTGTGTGTGTGTGTGTGTGTGTGTGTGTGTGTATGTGTGTGGATATAATATAGGATGGAGATACTTATATGTATACATATATATATATATATATATATATATATATATATATATATATATATATATATATTATATGTAGGCCTCTATCAGATGATCGAGTTTTCAGAAACTCAAAATTCATATGGTCTAGACAATATGACTTTTTGAAAACTCAAAGCTTTTGAATAGAGATCAAGGCACAGTGTGGATCGAGAAATTTATCCTTTTCCTCAAGGTAGTGTGATCTCACAGTTGCTATATATAATTTACAGGGGTTTGGGGCGACAGTCCCCTACATGGTGGGTGCAGGGAAGCTTGCTCCACTGCAAAAGAAAACATAAAAAGGGTAGATTTTTGTGGGTTTTGTGGGTTTTTTGATGATTGAGGTTTTTGGAAACTCGATCATACGGTCTCAACCATATGAATTTCTAGTTTCTGTAAACTCAATCATCTGACATAGACCTTTATATATATATATATATATATATATATATATATATATATATATATATATATAAAATCATTCTGTTACTTTTGTTGAATAGTGCTTTGGTCGACATCTGTATAGTTGACACAATTTGGTCGACTTAACAGATGGTCAACACCTGTTGACAAAAAGTAGCAGATCAAGTAAGTCTCAGGGTTGGTGAATTTACCCTTTCCCTAAGAATTCTGCAATCTCAGACTAATTTAATAAGAAACAATGAATTATTCTTACAGGAAGTACTTCATTCATTTTATCACCATAAACCAGAAAAACTTGCCCTCAAACTTGTAGTTATTCTGAAACAATGCATGCAGTATGGCCATTCAGGATTCTGTATTTAACAATGTTTAAAGAAAAGAAACAAGAGAAGCTTAGTGGAATGTTGTTGAGAAAGGCAAAGAGTATCAGAGAATGATACCAGACAGGCAAATAGTAGTCAAAAACAATGACTGAATTCAAGTCTACACGGGACATTCATGAGGCCATTGTTGTATGGAAAGGTTGTGTAGTATATGCAATTAAATTAGTATTCCATATAGCTTTTTAAATCAATAATGTCAGCTAGCATTTTTTATGTGACTCTCATGTGTTTTCAAAAAGTTTACAAATTTGGATGTTTTAAAAGCAATTCAGGATAGCTAAAGAACACATCAAATCAAAAGTTTGGTTATCGAGTTTATTCACATATAAGTTCTTGAAATAGCCTTAATTTAGTGTGAGTCCCGTAAAGACTTTTGTAAGTACTGAAAACAGGCTTGTTTTGGTCCTGGCAACAGAAACCTCTTTTGAGTTTGTGCTTGTAATGATATAAAACTGTCTGCATGCTACTTTATGAACAATGGTAGAGAATTCATGGAAATACAATAAATTCAGATCACCTTGGCAGTTCTTCCCATTTCCCCTTTTTATAACCGGTCAGGGCTACTGTAGCTCTTAATTATCTGCAAGAATTTTGAGTAGTAAAGTGGAAGCCTTTGTTGCTGTTAATATTGTTTGAATATGGCTCCTGCCTCCAGTCTTAAAACATGAACATCTTATCTGCAAAGTTTATTACTATATACTGTACTTTAAGAAGTCTCACCTCACAAAAAGTAACAAGGGAACATTAGCAGTATATAATGAAAAAAATCTGACAAGCTTGTGCTCCAGGCTACATTCCTAAATGCTTACTAAATGCTTCTACAGTGCAGCTCAATGCCACAGAAATTCTGCTGAGTTCATGCTGACTTGTGCTGAGTGAATTGTAAACACAAAATTTCCCTTATGAATTGCTCCAGTCAAATTACATAGCTCATAAAAGCAGAGTAGCTGGTATTTCAGGAGCCTGTATTTGCCGAGTCATTGCTGTCATACAGAGAACATGACAGCTCTTAGCTATAGTGGCCAAAGACTTCCCACTGGAGAAGTAAGCACCACATTTTAGATTCTAGGTGTTAAACAGAATTCAGCTCAAAGCTTTTAAAATATGTTAGTACAAGGTCTGATTTATATTAGAGATTTTTCCAAGTTGCATATTTTAAGAAACAATAGCATCTCAATTACATAGTAGATTTAGAAACACTAGACTTTAACTAATACTGGTATGGCAGCTATGCCATTGGCATGCAAGGTCCACCAGTGCTATTTTGTAACTTCTTTTAACTAGCCTAAAAAATAACAATATACAAAGATTAAATACCTGAAAAATTTCAGCACTTGGGGTTGTAATTGTTTTAATTGAAATGAAATTTATAATCTGATGGTTTAAGTGTTTACAGCATGAATATGATGTACCACTTTATAATAACTCATTTATATTATCTGAAATAAGTAAAAGTTTGCAAAACAATGTAAACTTGTCCTGATACTCTAAGCTGGTCAGAACAGATGTCGTTGATTTAGTATTAAGGGCTGGGTTGCTGTTTCTGATTCATTTATTTATCAGCTGCCCTTTCACTCTTACTGGTACTCGTCTGTTACAAATCACTCCTGACACTCATCTCCACCCACTCCATCCTGCCTGTACTCTCTTCTTCACCTCTCTTCCATACTCACCATTACTCTGAACTGTTGATTGCAAGTACTTAAACTCATCCACCTTCACCAATTCTGCTCTCTGCATCCTCACCATTCCTCTATCCTCCCTCTCATTCACATATATTCTGTCTTAGTCCTGCTGACCTTTATTGCAGAGCATATCTCCACCTCTCCAGGGTCTCCTCAACCTTTTCCCTACTCTCAATACATAACACAATGTCATCTGCAAACATCATAGTCCACTGGGACTCCTCTCTGATCTTGTCTGTCAACCTGTCCATCACCATTGCAAATAAGAAAGGACTCAGAGCTGATCCTTGATGTAATCCCACCTCCACCTTAAACGCATCTGTCACTCCCACCGCAGACCTCACTGCTGTCACACTACCCTCGCACATATCCTGTACCACTCTTACATACTTCTGTGACACTCCCGACTTCCTCATGCAATACCACAACTCCTCTCTAGGCACCCTGTCATATGCTTTCTCTAAATCCTCAAAGACACAATGTAACTCCTTCTGACATTCTCTGTACTTCTCCATCAACACTCTCAGAGCAAACATTACATCTGTAGTGCTCTTTCCTGGCATGAAATTATACTGCTGATCACTAATCATCACCTCCCTTCTTAACCTAGCTTCCACTACTCTTTCCCATAATTTAATGCTGTGACTGATCAGTTTAATCCCTCTGTAGTTACTACAGCTCTGCACATCACCCTTATTCTTACAAATTGGTACCAAAACACTTTTTCTCCATTCCTCAGGCATCCTTTCACTTTCCAAGATTTCATTAAACAATCTAGTTAAAAACACCACTGCCATTTCACCTAAACACCTCCATGCTTCCACAGGTATGTCATCTGGACCAACAGCCTTTCCGTTCTTCATCCTCTTCATAGCTATCCTTACTTCCTCCTTGCTAATCCACTGCACTTCATGATTCACTATCCACACATCATATAACCTTCTCTCCCTCTCATTCTCTTCATTCATCAGCCCCTCAAAGTACTCTTTCCATCTGCTCAACACACTCTCCTCGCTTGTGAGTACGTTTCCCTCATTATACTTTATCACCCTTACCTGCTGCACATCTTTACTAGCTCGGTCCCTCTGTCTAGCCAATCGGTACAGGTCCTTTTCTCCCTCCTTAGTGTCCAACCTTTTATACAACTCTTCATACGCCTTATCCTTAGCCTTCGCCACCTCTCTCTTTGCCATGCACCTCATCTCCTTATACTCTTGTCTACTTTCTTCATCTCTCTGACAATCCCACTTCTTCTTCACCAACCTCTTTCTCTGTATACTCTCCTGTACTTCATTCCACCACCAGGTCTCCTTGTCCTCCTTCCTCTTTCCAGATGTCACAGCAAGCACCTTTCTAACCATCTCTCTTACTAGCTCTGCTGTAGTTACCCAGCTATTCGGTAACTCTTCACTGCCACCCAGTGCCTGTCTTAACTCTTCCCCGAACATCACCTCACAATTACCCACAATTAAAAATGGAATTACAGCAGTATGGCTATAATATAATATATATATATATATATATATTGTAAACTATTATAGACTTGTTACAGTAACTGTGCTTTGCAGTTTAATAAGCTGTGTACACTGCTGATGTAGAATAAAATTTGCAATTTGGAATTTGCATTTATGCAAGCAGATAGTATTTCAACACATTATTTAGTCTGCACAATTCACAAGGGACTTGTTACCAGAGCAAGATCTATGACTGAACATCACAGACTTAGACATCAGTCCCCATAAAATTGATAAAATGAACATCAGTGTACCACAAACATAGATGTTCATTACTAATAAAAAAAGTATATTGTGAGTGAACAAGATTTTCACCCAGGATCTCTTACCTTCCCTTATATAAATATGCTATCCCGCCATGGTTGCACAACACCACATGAATGAAAAATATTTCCAACTTTCTATCCACAGCACTCCAATCCAATGTTGAAATCTAAATTGGTAAATTATACCTGCAGTTCAAAAAGTGAAAATCAAATCATAACTTCAAAGAGACCTCAAACTTCTTATGCAAGGTAGAGAACCTGTACCACAAATATCAAGCCAACAAAAGAAGATTGACATATAAAACAGCACTGGTCTGTGTAATAGTAGTTCAATGCTTGTTGTGAGATGTTAATGAGGCATAATGCATTAAAACAATCAACCATATTATTAAGTATAACATTCCCTAAAAGCCAGAAGGACTGCTACCCAAACACGTAGCCAGTTTGGCCAAATGTAATAATTAATATTGAAAATAAATAATAATACAAAAAGTGACAGATACCGTTTCATACCTTCCAATGTTATTAAATAAGCCCTTATCTGAGAAGTTAGTCATTAACTTCCTTCAAACATAATACTATTATATATAATTTTAGTAGTTTGGATGTATGTATGTGTGTGTGTGTGTGTGTGTGTGTGTGTGTGTGTGTGTGTGTGTGTGTGTGTGTGTGTGGATATAATATAGGATGGAGATACTTATATGTATATGTATATATATATATATATATATATATATATATATATATGTGTGTGTGTATGTAGGTCTCTATCAGATGATCGAGTTGATCAAGTCCTGGTTTTGTGCCACTGGCTGCCACCGTCTCAAGCATTATGGGGATGCTATTAAGTAGCGATCTTCACTTGATCTTCCTGCTTACTATTTATTAGACAGTTCTCAACATTAATACTTCTAGAGGGTAGGGGGTAAGTAAGAAAATCCTTCTAATATGATAAGTAAATAATGTCACTAGCAAGGGCACCCTCGCAAAATACCTCACACAATTGTTTGAAAGCCTTTCAAATGCAACACTGTGCTTGGGTTCAGCATTTTGAGACATGTACACTTTTGTGTAAGAGGGGTTATGTGGAATCTGCTTTCTACACCCCTGGCTGCAGTTCTCAAATATTTGACAGAGTACTTACGAAGACATTATTTACTGGTAATCAATTCAAGCGTACGCTCTCAAAACAGAACACACAAACCATTATGGATGGTTACACCTTTGCCTCTGCCTCCTACAACAAAAGTCAATAATAAAAGCAGATTAATTTATTAGGCCTGCCCTTCTGCTTCCCGGCACAGTGAAAAAAAATCAAAAGACTAAATTATTCTGACTGTCGCTGTCTGCATCTTTTTTACATAAGCTGTTTCGGTGACAACTGAAAATGGCAGCGAACTTGAAAGGAAGGAAATGTTCTCAAATATCTTTATTGACATACTACCTGAGCCAGTCCATAGATGAAGCAACTCAGAGCTATGATGACTGGGGCATTGCCTGGAGCACCCTCTTGTAGTCGTGGTGAGCCAAGAAGTGTCTCTCAACAACACAGCTCATTTATGGAAGGGTCTCTAGTAAGCATCAGAATGGAAAACGTTCTGTAAGTTATTGGTCAAAAGCATTGGATGGTTTAGAAATCATAACATAGTTTGTACCTGCTAAAACACCTTATTGTAGATAGTTTTTACTGCAACATAAAATCTGAATATTTGTCAGGAGCAGTATCAATGGCACACGCCCCTATGCAAACGTGTTTAATGTGCATAGTTGTAGCAGAAATAACACTTATTTGGGCTGCACGTACTTTTCGAGTACTGCTTTAGTCACTTGTCTTGTGTAAATGTGCCAGAGTAACAGTACAGGTTCAGCTGTGCAGTCCCTGCAGTGTATTAGTTTTCTATGTTGGAATAGTGTTTTATTTATGAAAAAATGAGTTGACTTGTGAAGTTTTGATGCATTAGAATTTTTGTTTTTTGATTGCCTGAAGCATTGTAATGTACTGCAACTTGAACAACTCATGTATGATGCTTACCACTTAGGGCAACAGTCAATAGTCAACACTACTTCTCTGGCTGTGTTACTCGACTGTAGTTTATTAAATACCTGTTGACAATTTGTGATACACTTTAGTAAACATTTATGGCTGTAGATGATTTTTTAATGAATGCTGCTTCAGTATTGC
This sequence comes from Protopterus annectens, assembly GCF_019279795.1. Lineage (NCBI taxonomy): Eukaryota > Metazoa > Chordata > Ceratodontiformes > Protopteridae > Protopterus > Protopterus annectens. The sequence continues at coordinate 50,686,107 of NC_056731.1, read as the reverse complement.
AACAGATTTTTTAACATTGTGCCGAAGTGACAGTTGTTAAGAACAGTGTCATGCAAACCTTTTCCAGGTTGTAGCGCATTTTGATGAGGCTTCTGAGGTGAATGGTAAGGAAACAGACTATCATTCTTTGTTAAATTGGCTGATTTACTATGCTTTTTTACAGAAAAGCATAGTAAATCGGCGGAAAGCAGGCATCCGGAACAGAAAAAGAGGGCGTTCCCATCAAGTGATGTCATGGTGATGTCACAAAACAGGTGGAGCATGGATGGGAGAGTGGGTGGGAATGGGTGGAGTTATGGGTGATGTGAGGGGCGTGACCTTAGTCCGGTTTAATCCACAAAGAAAACTGGCAACCCTATTTGTTGCTGTTAATATTGTTTGAATATGACTCCTGCCTCCAGTCTTAAAACATGAACATCTTATCTGCAATGTTTATTACTATATACTGTACTTTAAGAAGTCTCACCTCACAAAAAGTAACAAGGGAACATTAGCAGTATATAATGAAAAAAATCTGACAAGCTTGTGCTCCAGGCTACATTCCTAAATGCTTACTAAATGCTTCTACAGTGCAGCTCAATGCCACAGAAATTCTGCTGAGTTCATGCTGACTTGTGCTGAGTGAACTGTAAACACAAAATTTCCCTTATGAATTGCTCCAGTCAAATTACATAGCTCATAAAAGCAGAGTAGCTGGTATTTCAGGAGCCTGTATTTGCCGAGTCATTGCTGTCATACAGAGAACATGACAGCTCTTAGCTATAGTGGCCAAAGACTTCGCACTGGAGAAGTAAGCACCACATTTTAGATTCTAGGTGTTAAACAGAATTCAGCTCAAAGCTTTTAAAATATGTTAGTACAAGGTCTGATTTATATTAGAGATTTTTCCAAGTTGCATATTTTAAGAAACAATAGCATCTCAATTACATAGTAGATTTAGAAACACTAGACTTTAACTAATACTGGTATGGCAGCTATGCCGTTGGCATGCAAGGTCCACCAGTGCTATTTTGTAACTTCTTTTAACTAGCCTAAAAAATAACAATATACAAAGATTAAATATCTAAAAAATGTCAGCACTTGGGGTTGTAATTGTTTTAATTGAAATGAAATTTATAATCTGATGGTTTAAGTGTTTACAGCATGAATATGATGTACCACTTTATAATAACTCATTTATATTATCTGAAATAAGTAAAAGTTTGCAAAACAATGTAAACTTGTCCTGATACTCTAAGCTGGTCAGAACAGATGTCGTTGATTTAGTATTAAGGGCTGGGTTGCTGTTTCTGATTCATTTATTTATCAGCTGCCTCAATACTGTAACATTAGCAGAAGTACTAATACTGTAGCATTTAGCAACCTTATACTTTTTGCTATACTTAGGAAATGTCCATGTAATACTCTATGCAGACAACTCCATCAACGGTACTTAAAGTGCTGTGAATACAAACACATTATGCTGTAACTAGAGGGAGGGTGTATTTTCATATCCAGCTTTTTTCTTGTATTTTGTCTCTATCAGATTTTTTAGCAGTGACACATTAAAGGTCCACAGAGGTAACACACTAGCAGTGGGTGCGTGCCTTTATTACTGTACAGCTCTTACTAAGTGACAAAGCAGTATATGGCAAGTCACTTACTTATTTAACATTTGTTGACCAGGAAAGTCCAACTAGGACAGGGCCTATTTTCAGCAGAGGCCCAGGCAGGGTTGCCAGACATCTCTATTTGAGCGGGACTGTCCCGGGATCAGCAGCCCGATCCCGAGTCCCGCACTGCCGGTTTAAATCCCGGCAAAACAGCCCTCTGCTTTTTTTTTTTTTGATTTGCTCGTATATCGGCATACAGGCCAATCAAAAATTGGTAAACACGGAGCTACTTGTGTTTAATGCGGAACTGCTTGATGTTCCTTATTAAACAGAAGTAGCTCATGTTTTTGAGCGTTGAAGACCTTTTTTTTTTTTTGTCCTCACTTTGTCCCTACCCAGCCAATCGGAAATCTGGCAACCCTGGGCCCAGGGAGAAACACTATAGACATATGACTTTGGAATGTTGGAGGAAACCAGAGTACCTGGAGGAAACCAATGTGAATGCAGGGAGGACATGCAGACTCCACACAGAAGGCACCCCAGCTAAGAATCAAACTGGAAAATTTCATGCTGTGAGGCAACAAAGTTAACCGCTGCACGACTGCATCATATCTCAGGTGAACCACGTTGTCCTTTTCCAATTTCCTCTTTTCTTTGTTCACTCAGCTTACGTTGTTTTGTTTATCTTTTGAATGCAGGTCACAGTGGTAGGGTGCAACAATGACTTAAATGCAGGGTTTTATTAAATCAATGGGTGTAGTCTATGAGATTTGCAATTGGTTGCTCAGTGATAATATCTTTGACTCGCAGCTTGTGGGTCCATGGCTCAGTTCTGATCTCACTTCACTGGCTGTGTGGAGCATGCATATTGTCTTTGTGTTTGTAAGACATTTCTCTGGGTATTCCAATTTCATTTCATAAACATTGTGACTGGTTACAGTTAATTGACCATATATGTATTATACTTCCTCCTGCCTTTTGGCATGAACTCATAGCTTAAAAAGGTCTACAGACCAATCCACCAATCCAGTTAACAAATGTTAAGTAAAAATAACCACGCCTCATGTGTTACCTATTGGTTTATGTAGTAATGAGATGCTGATGCTATGTTATGGCACAGAGTAAAAATAACCACCCCTCACATGTTACCTATTGGGGCATCCAATCACAAATCTATGGTGCACATGGCAGTCAAACTCCCTAAAAGTCAAATGCCCATAGAGCCATTGTCCTGTTTGTGGCAGGAAGCTATACACATCTGAGTGTGAATAGGAGGTGACAGTGAGCACAGCTGGTGCAGTGTGGGCTGCTTGTGTAGTTGAAGATATTGCAGTTGCCAACATAAATTGCTCAGGAAGCATCACCTCCTCATTTGCTACTCGCTTTTTATGTAGTAAGAGAATCATCTGATAAGTCTAATCAGATATCTGCACAATGGACAGTGTCTGGTGGCTGCATTACATCTATTTCAACCGACGCGGTATTAAAGATCAATAAAACCACTCCCACTGTCTTGCTGCTGAAATCCATTAAAAACTGCTGCCCTTGCAAAGTAAACTATTCTTTGTAATATCACTGGTTTCTTTGTTTTATGTAATGTTGCTTAGGTTGTATGATATATAGCAATATATGTGAATGTTAATTTAATACAGTTTGATTACTTTTGTATAAATGTAAATTTGCCGATATCACAAGCGATAAATCAATAAAGGTGTTTAAAAAAAAAAAAGATGATTTGACAGTCCCTTCCAACACACACACACACACACACACACACACACACACACACACACACACACACACACACACACACACACACACACACACACACACACACACACACACACACACACACACACACACACACACACACACACAAACACACACACACACACACAAATCACTATTCCTGAGTGGTGTCAAAACTGTCACTACTCTGACAGATACTTGCAGTACCAAGTGTAAGTGACAGCTGTTACTGGAAAAGAAGGGACTTGAAAGTAATTCTGTTCCCTAGTTTCTGCGTGGGAAGAGTTTTCTCCCAAATGTGGAAAACACTTTATTTTCATTTCTTTTATAACTTATGTAATATTCTTTTTCCCCTTACTAAGTTAAGTCTACAGTAAAATATGACCAAGTTTCTATTCCTTAACGCTGGATAACTATTTGTCTTGTGAGATTTTTCTGTCTCTTACTGTTATTCAGATCATCTAGTTGTTGTTGTTTGTCTTTCGGCTTTTCCCGGTTAGCGGTCGCCACAGTGGAACTACGGTCCGCTAATGATTGGCAGTTGGTTTTTATGGTGCCGAGTTGCCAGCCCGACGCCCAACCTTCAATGTAGGCACGCCCATTCAACGCATGTCTTTCGAACGCCCACTCGACCGCGGGGAGGAGTGATTTCTTAAATAGACACGCCCATTCAACGCATGTCTTTTGAATGCCCACTCGACCGCGGGGAGGAGTGATTTCTTAAAATGAAAAATCACTCTTCTACAAACCTAGGACTCCTTGATAATGACACAGTAAAAGGAAAGGACTTTAAAGTAATTCTATTCCCCAGTCCCTGTAGTGAGAAGTTTTTTTTATTTTTTTTTTCAGGGGGGGGTTAATTTTGTAGTAAATTCTATATCAGCATTTGTTTTATAACTAATGTCATGTTCTTTTCTCATTACTATGCTATTCTGTAATTCTGCAGCAAAATATTACCAACTTTCTTTTCCTTTTTTATTTTATTTATTTATTTATTGACATTTGATTACTGGGAAAGTCTGACTGGGTAGGTACTCATTTTCAATGGAGGCCCAGGGAGAAAGGCTCCAAAGTGTTGCTAAAACATTTTAACTTTTAGTTTATGTCTATTAAACTTCAAATTTGCACATTTGGAAAATGAGTTTGAATTTTTACTTGGATACTCATTATTTATACAATATGTTGTGTGAACCTTTTGTTTTTCTTGTATGAATGAAAAAGGACAGACAAAAATTATTTCAACAGCCAATGGCATTCCCTTTACTCTGCTACTTTCTACTGATATCTAATATGTACATCTCATAAGTGTTCTTTGTACTCTTTGCTTGTGGTGCACACCTGAACTGTGCTCATTAAGAGGTTTTGCTTTTACGGTGTAGTAGATTATACTTTACTCTTTTTTTCCTTTGTCAAGATAAATGAAATTTTGTTGAGACTTGTTTTCCTATGTGGTGTGAAAAAAGTGGATTTTAAAAGAGGAATGCCTCTTGAAATTCAAAGGACCAGATCTGGGATACTTGCAATAGTGAAACAATAAGTGTCTTCTTCTTTCGGCTTTTCCTGGTTAGGGGTCGCCACAGCAGAACTCTGGCCTGCTAATGATTGGCAGTGGATTTTCATGGTGCTGAGATGCCAGCTTGACACCCAACCTTCAATGAAGGTATACCCATTCATGCATGTCTTTCGAATGCCACTCGACCGCGGGGAGGACATGCAGACTCCACACAGAAGCCGCTCCAGCTGAAAATTGAACGGGAGAACCTCTTGCTGTGAAGTGACAATGCTACAGCTGCACCACCACAGCTGTCACAGTGAAACAATAAGTGTACAGAACTTAATTTTCTAAGCCTGAAGCCCCACTGCCTCAAGAACATTCGACCTTACCCACATACTTAAAGATCATTCAGATTTTTGCAGAATGCCTAGATTTTTGCCTCGTATGTTTTGTCCGTTTCTCATAAAATGTGTGGTTTTCTGGCAAATCATTGAGAACAGAAGTCACTAAATTAATGACAGACATTTGAATTTCAGACTTCATATCCTTCAGTGAAATGCATGCAAATGCAAAACCTGTTATTTTAACAACTTTCTAAGATTAATAGCACGATTTGTAAAATCCCTTCCTATTTTAGGATCTTTGTCCCCTCCATTAGGTATGGCTTTGTCAAAATATTTTGCAGTAGGTTCATAGCCGGCCTAGGCAGCCGCCTAGGGTGTCGGTCTAGCAAGGGTGCTTTTCTAGTAATCTGGATGGTATAAATAGACCAGGATGGGGGCACCAGGTGGTGTGTGTGTGGATGTGGAGGGGGGCACTGTGGAACCCTTTTGCCTAGGGCACCACTTGACCTAAGGCCGACCCTGACTAGGTTGTTGAAAGGTATAGTTCCCCAAACAACTGTAGCAAGCAGTTTGCAACAGTTTATAAGAAGGATTTTTTAACTAAAACATGAGTACTGTAGCGTTTTGTGCAGGCAGAGCATAAACTGTAACAAATCTTTGCTACAACCCTGCCTGCAAAGAGCACTATAGCAGTCAAATTTTAGTTTACATTTTTTTTGTTACTTTTAAACTGTAGCAAACTGCTTGCTACAGTGTAGCAAGAAGTTGCCCCAATTTTGACTACATGGAACACTACAGATCTCAGGTTTGCCCGGATATAGAACAGAGGAGGATTGGGGGCAGGGCACAGAAATAAGACCTAAATGACTGGGGCGAGGTGCTGTGCATCTGGCCACTGGGTTGTTTTTTTTTTTTTTTTTTAAGCTGGGGGGGGGGGGCATGGATTTGTAATAAGTTGAGTAAACTGTTTTTTTTTTGTTTGTTTTGAAGAGCTGAGGGAGTGGGGCATTAGTTCATAATACTGATATACAGCCAGCTATGCTTCTGCACAGGGGGTACCCTCAACAGAGGATATGAATATGTGATAACCACTTAACCCTGGTGGGGATAGTACATTATCACTGCATTGACATCTTGTTTTAGTAATGATGCAGGTGTCTAAATTTACATGGTTAGGAAGGATTCTAAGTATGTTAATTTATCTTTTAGGCTTTTAACATTGAGCAGTGCCATCCTTATACTGTCCTGCCTTGATATAGCAAGATTAGTAAATTGTGCAGGTTTACATTATCTAAAAAAGCACTATGAGGATAAAGAAAGTCCTGGCCTATGAAAGTCCTGAGGTGAAAGGGGAAGGCCAAAATTGTGAAGCAGGTAGGATAGTCAGCCATTTTCCTCTAGGCTAGAATGATAGCAGTAGCTGAGCCAACTGCTGAAATTAATCATCTTCTGTTCATACTGAGACATCATCCCTGGTGAAGGTAGGATGCAGCCCATGACTTGTTTCCCACCAGTTTTAGTAGCATACGCCGAGAGGGCAATCATATTTCTATTCATATTATCTTAAGTCATTCACACACACATCAACAGTGACCATGGTGTAGGTGTATCTGGGGTGAAGGGGCTTGAGAATCCTAGACACCTGTTGTACTCTGGCCCATCTGGGGTCACCACAGCAGAACTCCAGTCCACTAATGATTTGCAGTAGATTTTTACAGTGCTGAGGTACCAGCTCGACACCCAACCTTCAACAAAGGCACGCCCATTTATGCATGCCTTTCGAGCGCATCTCGACCATGGGGAGGACATGCAGACTCCACACAGAAGGCACTCCAGCCGAGAATCAAACGGGAGAACCTCTTGCTGTGAGGCGACAATGCTACCACTGCACCACCATGGCTTAAGAATCTCTTAGATAAGAAGTTAAAATCAGATAGCTGTCAGTGAACATTAAGCACTTATAGCACTAGCTCAAGGTATCTAGTGCTAACAGAGGGAAGAAAGGGGTCTGGCTAGGGAATTTACTATATTGGGTAACTTAGCATGCATCAAGCAAGGTTGCAGGACATAGAAGGTAATGAGCATGCATCAGTTGTTCTGTGGTCCTTCCTTTTAACAGAAATACTCTGCTTGGCACTGGATAGATGTGAAAGCGTTTACAGTATTTAGAAGACTGGAAAAGAGGGAGTGCTTTCATTGTACTGAAACCAAGTCTGTGGCACAAAACAGGTGCATAATAATTGCTTGTCGGACCAAAATACTGAGCATCAGTAAGTCAAATCCTATATGTAAACATTAGAAATACTGATGTACGAGAATAGCAGGAAGCCTGCATTTTGTGGTCATGTTACATTTGGGATCAGGAAATGGCTGTTTCCCTGCTGTAGTACAAGCTTGCAGTTAGTGTATATAATTAGCAGGGGGTGGGGGGTGCAGGGGTGTTTGCTCCCCCAGTGCAAAAGCAACTGTTATTGTTTTGATTTTCCAGTTTGACCGTCTGACTGTTGTTGTTATACAGTTTAAGGAAATAAATCTGTTACTAGACATATATGTATGCATATATGTGTAGTAACAGATATATATTTATGCATTCAAGTTACAGTAGGGATTACGCTCAAGTATATTTTTGTTAAGACTCCTGGTATTCTGTAGACCCAATTCAATGTGCTCCAAACTGGAATTTCCTAGGTGGGAATGTCAACTAAGCAGACTTTGTTCAAAAGGGCACTATGAGGATAACATGCAAAAGCTCTAGTAATGGAGGTGCACACTGTGCAGCACAAAGCAGGAGGGTATGTCAGCAATTATCAAAATGCTACTCATACCTAGAAAACTCCTACTAATCATACTTTCATAGGTATATACTAGGCTAATGACTACTGGGCCCTTATAAGCCTAATTGTGCAACCCAAATGTGACCCACAAATCTGATATACATAGGGGGTGATTTACCAACTGCCTCTGTCCATAAGAAACATAGGTGCCAGACCAGGGGTGAATTTCTAATTACCCATGCATTGGTCCAAATTGTACTTAAATATGGATAGGGAGGAACTCTGATTCAAATGGATGGGAAGCCTGTCCCAGAGAATGGGAATTCACTGCAAATCATATCTGTTTCTCCAACATGCCCTATTTATATTGCAAGTAAAATTTAGGTCTTTTAATCTCGTAGTTCTGATGCAGTTTGTTTTGCAGATGTGCAAATGTTTCATCAAAACAGGATCCAAGGATGTCTTTTTATGTCAGGTAAAGATTACCTTTCAGAAGACTGTATGATACCAAGTAAAGTGACAGAGCTTTCAGGTGATCAGATTAGGCCATTGTGTTTACTCTCTATATTCTTTTTGTAAGGAATCTTTGTGGACATTCCAGTTGCTGCCTGTATCTGGTCAGGTATATACCGAAGGGGGCATTATACTCTATGATGGGTCTGATGAGGGCCAAGTACAGTGGTATGATGACCTCTCTGGACTTAGATGCCATGCCCTTGTTTATAGGTTGAGCAACATAGAAAGATGTTTTACTACCTTGTGCACACAGTGGTTGAAGGCTGTTACTATCTACATGGGTTTCTAGATCCCTGCCTAATGAATCAACTTTTAAGGGTGCTTTAATGATGATGTAGTTACCCAGGATGGTTGACTTGCCAAAAGCTACTATAATGCATTTCTTGGTATTGAGTTTTAAACCATAGGTTTGGCACCAAATGTTTGTCTGTGTTAAACCTTCCTAAATGGTGTGCTTATCTTGGGGAGATTCAATGACTGCTCCTAGTTTGCAATCATCTATAAAACTGGTTAGCCAGGGGCCTTTAACAATGGCTTTGTCATCCAAAAAGTAGATGCCGAGGAGGAGTGGGCCAGCACAGAGTCCTGGGGGACTCCACTGGTGACCGGCCTCTTTGCCAATAGGGTAGTTTGTTTCAATTACTTGTCCTGGGCTTACTTCTGATAGGTACAGCAGCCACTATGTAGCCATTGACATAGTTGTACAGAGTTTCTCAGAGTAATTCAGCATGGTCTACTGTGTTCTCAGGTTTTGGAGAGGCACTAAATTTTAACAAACTGTCAGTTAATAAAAGACAGTTGGTCTTGGAATAGTTCTTAACTGTTACTTGTTTTATTCACTGTTTGATCAAGGGTGTTTGTATTTATGAAATCCAGAAATCTCTGTGCCTGTAGATTTGAAGCCATGTAGGATTCCCAGTCTATAAAAGGGTAATTAAAGTTTCCCATGAGTAGGGTGTTAAGTTGGATGGTAAGTGTCTCCAGTATGTCCAAGTATGACTGTGAGCTTCTTGGAGTATAGACATTAACCTATAACTGTCTATGGTATGGTATGAAATGTATATGGTGATCAGCATGTGGAGGAACACCAGCATGTTATCCTGTTTGACCATCCTAGATGTATGCTTGTTACTGATGTATACTGAGACATCACCACCTATAGCCCTTGAATGTGCAGTTACTGGTCTAAATGTGTGGAAGGTACTAGAACCTTGCACTGCTGTGGTACTTTTTCTGCTTTAAACGATGTATCAGTAACTCCACAGATGTCTATATTATTGATTGACTGGAGGGCTTGGAGGGTGTGACATTTTTTTAATTAGGCTCCTGGCATTGAGCAGTAACACCTTGAGGTTCAGTTGAGTTGATTTTGCTATGATAGTAGGTTTGTCAATTTGTCATTGACTAAAAAAGGCACTATGGGAGTCGGATAATGTTGCAGCCAGCATTCAAATGCATAAAGGAGAAAGGTGCAGTCTATCTTTGGCAAAGCAATGTGGTCTGTTGACCATGTCCCCCCAAGCTGACAAATAATGGATCCCTTAGAAAGACAACAGAAGACAGCCAGTTGTTGAAATCAATATTTTTTTGCTGATATTGTGGCATCATCCTCGGTGATGGTAATATGCTGCTCAGTGCTAGGCTCATACAAACCTGAGGCACATAGTTTAAAAGTTCCATAATGTCTCTTTTCATATAGTTGGGGGAGGCATATTTCCTGTCATTTACATCTACATGGACTATGATTAAATAACACTGGTACCTGTGGTGTAGTGACCTGAGTGCATGCATGATTTGGCTGATCCTGGCTCCATATAAGCAACTAACAGTTAACTTCTCCTTGTGCAGCCTGGTTAGGGGGTATCAGTATATCTTACAATGGAGTCCCCTATAACAAGAGTCTTGGGATGTGCACTTGCTTGTCTTAGAGGCTTAGTGTTTGGGGCACCAGCAAGAGTGATATGTGTGGTGTTAGGTGTTGATTTTTCTGAGTGTCATTGGGCTTGCTGAGGCATAGCTTTGACAACAGGTAGTCTAGGTGATTTTTGTTGTTTAGGAAGATTGCTTTTCATTGCCTAAGTTAGTCTATGTATGTGTTGTGTGCTATGTGAGGTGGGTATTGTGTGTGTGGTTTTGATAACCAAATATGCACTTGCATGTGGGAGTTCAGCCTGCAGTGTTATTATGTAAGTACACCTCTCATATATTATGTTTGCATCTTTAAGGATTATGTGGTTGTCAGTAAACATGAGACAACTGCTACATTGTCTCAAGATGCCCATGTCCACCAAGTTGGCTACAGAGAAGTTGGGAAATAACATATCCATACTGTCCTGTTCTTTGACTAGTGAGCTACAAGGGGGTGGTATTTTGAGGTTAGAAGGCTCTTAAGGGTGCTTTGTAGGTGCAGACCTATAAGGGTGCTTTATTGGGGCAGATTATAATTATTGCTACTAAATTCTATTAACTTTAATGCTTGCACAATACTGATGTCTACTAAATCTGTAAGTATTGCCAGTCAATGTCCAACTAGCTGTTCTAAACTTGTCGACATGCAGTGTGTTTACTCTATATTGCTGCTTTACAAGATACAGTTTTATGGACTGTTCTACTGTCATGTGTTAGAATGTTCTGGACTACAATTATCAAATTACTTAAACCTCGCAAAACAACCCAGCCTACTGCACTGCTTTCAGAAACAGACACTAATACAGCCTGCTCACTCAAGTCCCACCTCATTAGCATTTAGCCACACTTACTAACAACTGACATGTAGATCTATCGTTACTTCATTCCAGTACAAACACCTCCTTTTTCTGAAACAAAACCCAACCTTTTCCATTAAAATACTATAATACAAATTTAAGACAACAGCAACTGCCACAGATAATCTTCCAACAGAATATCTTAAAGTGGCTGCTGATGCACTAGTCTGTCTTGTCTCAATCCTTATTAATAGGTCCCTTAATGAGTCTCATGCTCCAGCTTTATGGCAAAATATTTATTTTATTTATTTATTTTATTTTACATTTGTTGACCGGGATAGTCCAATTGGATATATGTCCATTTTCAGTTGAGGCCCAGGGAGAAAAGCTCCAAACTTACAAACAAAGACAACCAAGTTACAGTATATGCACAAACATATTGCATTAACATACAAGTTGCAGTCACATTTCAAGCCTATGAAGAATACAGTTTAAATTCAGAAATATATACAAATATGTTACAGTTTCTCTTATCAAACCTATATGTGCAGCTATATACAGAGTATCTGCAAAGATGTTACAGTTTCTTTTTTCAAACCTTTTAGTGTAAGAGGTAAATCTCTGTGAATAAAAATTGCAGCGATATGGAAGTAGATGAGTCTTTAGTCAGGGTTATAGCAAGGACATAACCAGTGAGTTTTAAAATAGGTTAGATTTTTTTTAACTGATAAAGGGAGGGGTTCAGAGTAAGGTCAGATGGGAGCAAATTCCAGGTTTTGCCTACTGAATTTGCAAACAAAGATTGTCCAGACAGGTTGTTAGCTTTAACAGTTTGAACCAAAAGTTTTGTAGTGGAACGAATTGGCCTAGCGTTTTTGTAGGGATGGAAAATGTTTTTAAGGGAGGGTGTTTTTTCTGGATGGTTAATAACCTTGAATGCTACAGTAAGTTGATTATATTGAGTTAGCCTGGGGAGTTCTAGCCATGCTAAGAGGTTTAGGTTTTGACAGTCATGTGGACAATATCTTTCATATTTCCTCTACATAAATGAGGTAAAAGAAATGCGTTGAACTTGGTAACTATTATCCCATTGTTATCCTGTCTTCTCTGCCCAGAATCCTTAAAAATGCATTCACAAGTAGTCATCTTATTATCTAGTAAAAAGTAACATACACTCTCCCCCCGTCAGCATGGATTCTACCCTAAATACAGCACTGAAATTACCCTTCTGACATTTCGCAACTCCACCAACATCAATTGAAGAAAAGTAACCGTATCTCTGCAACCCTCCATCTCTGAAATGCATTTACTACAATCTCCCACCAGAAACTCCTCAGCACACTTGCTGAACTGAACCTATCAAGCTCTGGGGTTAAATAGTTTCACAGTTATCTTATTGATAAGGCTACAATATGTCAAATCGAAAAGTTCTTTATTTATCTCCCAGTGAACATAGGTGGCCCTCGAGGCTCAGTTTGTGGTCCATTGTTGCTCAATATTTTTATCAAAACTCTGTACTAGGCTACTAACTAGTCCACCATCAACCAATGTGTATACGACTCCACTATTGTTTACTCTACCCCCAGCTTTCCAGAACCCCAGGCTATTGCCCAAAACTCTTTTTCTGCTGTTGAGCACTGACTCAGACAATATCAGCTCATACTTAATAGTAACATGACCAAGTTGATGCTCTTCATCCCACATCATTGTAACACCAGCAATTTTAAAATATCTACCCAATTTATCTACTTGATCTAGTCTCTAGTGCTAAATTCCTTGGAGTTACCATTGAATCTCACCTGAAATGTGGTCTTCATGTGCAGTTTACCATAAAGAAGAAGCATTAAAAGCTAGGAACCCCATGTAGAATCAAACCCTTCCATACCGATCAAAGCCACCTGCACAGTGTAACTGCTGCCTTCTACCCAGCCAACTGCATACCTCTTCCATCTTCATTAGCCTTCACTGTTCTCAGCTGGCAAATTTCAAACAGGGTTACAACAAAGTGTCAAAATTTGCCCTAAACCTATGTAATATACACACCATTGTACTGTATTAAACAAGCTAAACTGCATAGAATTCCACAATCAGCTCAATTACTCCTAGAAATGCCCTTAAGATCTTTTTCCATCCAGTTAATTGCCCACCTCTCAACTTCTATTATCCAATAGTATACCCCAACCAGGCCACTTCACTACATTGAAAATTATTTCACAATCCAGACTAAGTTTCTGAATTCTCATGGAGATTTCATTTGCTCTGGTCAGATATATAAAATGAAGAAGTAAAGGAAGACAGCTGACAAGCATATATCTTTTCAAATATCAACTAAAATCTCACCTCTTTAAACACCTGATTGTCATTGATACTACCATCTAGGCTGAACAACTCCTCCTCTCAATCTTCTGCCTACCCTAATTCCTACTTAACTTGCACTACACCTATAATCCTCTCTGATTTCTACCCACACAAACAATATTTCCACTTTCCACTTGGTATCACTTCCTTTTTGGTCTCATGGGGTCATAGATTATTGATAAGCTAATGACCCCAGGGGGCTTTTTAAGCCTGGACATGCTTCCCAAATGCATCTGACAAGTTTGGTTACCCAAGGATTATTTTAAAGGGTATATGTAAGCTTGTGCATGGGTGAGCAAGCATTTACAGGCTGTCTACTAGTAACGTAGGTGCCAGACCAGGGATACATTTCCAATTCCCTATCCATTAATCCAAGTTACACTTGAATTGGGTTAGAGAAGAACTCTGCTTCACATGGATGGGAAGCCTGTTCTAAAAAAGAGGTAGTCTGAGATACATACATGTCCCTCCAACATGTCCTATTTATGCTGCAGATGATGTTTAGGCCCTTAATGTGGGTATTTCTGATAATATTTGTTTTGTGGATGTGCAACAGGCCTATCAGAGCAGGGTCAGAGGTTGCTTTGTAGGTCAGCCATGGATCATCTCTCAGTAGTCTGTAAGAGTCCTAGTACAGGGATGGGGCTTTAAGGCAGTCCATGTAGGGCATGTTTATGTCCTGTATTCTCTGTAATATTTCTACCCTTCCCTTGACACACTTCCTATACTCGCCTCTCTGTTTCTCACTTCCAAAACTACTATTTTTGTTTTCTCAGTACAGTAACTCAATGTGGACAATGTAGGTACCCAGTGTATCTCTCATAACTGTTTTTGTTGTCTTATGATTTGTAATTGTCTTAAATTACTTTATAATATCTAAATAGTGTATTGTGTGCCACCTTAAATTCCTGCACCTGAATGTGTATTCCTTCTACTTTATTTTATAATTTGAATTTTTCTTTATGTATTCCTGTGGAGCTTTTCTTCCCACTCCTCTGCTGAAAAGGGGCCTTACATGGCCCAGTCAAACTTTTCTGAAAAACAAAAGCAAACCAATCAATCAATCAATCAATCAACCAATAACTAAATAAGAACAAAATAAGATGGACTGAACGTGAATAACTGCTCGTACGACAAGGATGTAGAAATGGTTTATTGTATCCAAACACAGCAACAACTCCTAGTTTAGCGCTTTCGACTGTGTAACAGTCTTCATCAGAACAATTAATGATAGTAACAATTTCATTTATATACACTTCTCCTAATTGCTTAATAATATAAATGGTTTAAAAAGTCCGCTAAAAAAATTAAAGAAACATTCCATAACATTCACATATAGTGTAAACATTTCCCTATGTATTTTGATAAATAATTCATTGATATACTACCAAGTAAATACCCTACACTAAAAGTTACATATAAAACCTTCTAAAATGTGTACATATGAACATAAATATAAATTATATAAATACTTATAATAATGAATATTTATGTTCCAAGTACAAAGCTGACATCACTAAAATGTATGTGCAAAATGTATATATATGAACAATGATAATGACTCCTAATAAATGATTACTACTATGCTACTGCCTATGAGGGTACTATCATCCAAAATTACAATGGATACACTATCTATAATCTACTTATGCTAGGGCAAGAAAAGGTTTGATGCTAATAAAATCATTTAAACCCGGTATTCTTGTAGAATCAGTTAAAATTTGCCATTTGCTCTCATATTGTGCTAGTTTCATTTTCCAATTTCCTCCATAAGGTGCATAAGTCACTTGGTCAATAATTGAAAATACGAAGCTGTGGTCTTCACCTTTTTCTAAAATATGCCTATATAACGCATTTTTTGTGTCACATTTACGAATTTTGTATAGATGTTCGTATATGCGCTTTTTCAGCTGTCTTTCTGTCTTCCCTATGTAATGTGCATTACATTTTATGCATATAGCAATATAGACCACCTGCTTCGTATTACAATTTCCTGTCCTACATTTAATGATAGTGTGACAAATATCATCCAACTTTATAACCTTCGCAGGGTTTATGTGTTTACATTGTTGGCATCTTCCACATTTAGATGTACCTTTGAATGTGTCACTTACTTGCTTGTTGCAACTAGCTCTTTCCAATAGGTTTTTCATATTGGGGGCTGTCTTATATACACATTTTGGTTTTGTTCCTAATATTTGTTCTACGTCCATTATGGTTAATGTCTTCCAATATCTTTCTAAAATTTCTCTTATAATATATGTGTTAGGAGTATATGTGAGTATGCATACCCTTCCATTAAAGTCTTTTTCAAAACATGTCTGTTTATCCATTTTATAACATCCCAATAAGGGTTTGTATTTGATTCCCCATTCCTTCTGTACATAGCTAATGACATCCAAAACCATCTTTCCAGGGTAGGCTCTACATATAAACAAATCTTTGATAACATTGAGTTCATTCTCCAAAATATGTTTATTAGATGACATTCTCGCTGCACGTATGCATTGTCCTTTGATTGATGGGAAGCCTGTTCTAAAAAAGAGGTAGTCTGAGATACATACATGTCCCTCCAACATGTCCTATTTATGCTGCAGATGATGTTTAGGCCCTTAATGTGGGTATTTCTGATAATATTTGTTTTGTGGATGTGCAACAGGCCTATCAGAGCAGGGTCAGAGGTTGCTTTGTAGGTCAGCCATGGATCATCTCTCAGTAGTCTGTAAGAGTCCTAGTACAGGGATGGGGCTTTAAGGCAGTCCATGTAGGGCATGTTTATGTCCTGTATTCTCTGTAATATTTCTACCCTTCCCTTGACACACTTCCTATACTCGCCTCTCTGTTTCTCACTTCCAAAACTACTATTTTTGTTTTCTCAGTACAGTAACTAAGTGTGGACAATGTAGGTACCCAGTGTATCTCTCATAACTGTTTTTGTTGTCTTATGATTTGTAATTGTCTTAAATTACTTTATAATATCTAAATAGTGTATTGTGTGCCACCTTAAATTCCTGCACCTGAATGTGTATTCCTTCTACTTTATTTTATAATTTGAATTTTTCTTTATGTATTCCCGTGGAGCTTTTCTTCCCACTCCTCTGCTGAAAAGGGGCCTTACATGGCCCAGTCATACTTTTCCGAAAAACAAAAGCAAACCAATCAATCAATCAATCAACCAATAACTAAATAAATAAACTGCCCCAAGTAGACACACACCTTAACCTCTCAGAATGACACCAGGTACTAAACCAATGATTGAAGCCAAACATCTTGTCCTTAAATTGTGGCTTCATTATAGGTGATGGCAAGATGCATTCAAAACCAGTATCTTTCCTGCCTCTGCCACATACTTAGCAAGGTCACTTATATCCCTTTACATTTCCCCTGGAGAAGAGTGCCCAAAGGTACTCACTCCTTCAATGTAGACCACTACCAGATAATAGCTATATTTGTCAGGACTGAGGAATTGGAGTCCTCACAATATTCTGTATCTTAGCTCTGGAAATCACCTAACTGTCACTTGTTCATTATTTTCCAATCTTGTGAGTGTAATGTCAGTGTGCCACTGAAAAGTGCCACCAATTACAAAAACATTTCATAGCGTGAATACCTCCATTGCAGGCCTAGAGGAATTGTGACATGCACTGTTGTGACTCACCGAAGTATTTGTAATGATTGGTGATGTAAGTGTGACCTTATGGCTCAGATTTCTTACTTCTAATTACCCCAATGATAAAACACCCCTAAGAATTGTCCCAATAGTTAGGGATCTGGTAACATGTGTAGACAGTAATCTGGCTTTCCACCAACAAATAGCCAAGATAGTAAAAAAATTATTATATTGTCACCCAAATCATAAGGAAGGGTATGGCATCCAAGTCCAAGGAAGTTCTAGTACCGCTCTACTCAGCCCTCATCAGACCCATCATTGAGTACACTGCCCCCTTAGGCATATAACCATGCACTTGCAACAGTTGGGATGCCTTCAAAGGCTCCTCACCAGCATACCTCTCAACTGTACAGATTTCCGCCGAATGTCCAGATTTTTGTCTCATATTTTTGGTCTGTTTTTCATAAAATTGTGGTTTTCTGGCAAATTATTTGCAAATCATCACAAACTGAATTTAGAAAATAATGACAGACATTGGAGCTTCAGACTTCATATCCTTCAGAAAATTCATACTAATGCAAAACCTGTTATTCTATCAACTTTCTAAGTTTGTAAGACCAATACTTAAAACATGCCCCTATTTTTTGGCCTTTGCCCCACTTTTATTTATGGTTTTGTCCAGATTTCTTGCTCTAAGAGGTCGAGAGGTATGCTCACCAGGAAAATTCAGGATATGCCTAACCTGTCCTACACAGATTGCTTTAAGGACTTATCTTGGTACTTGGTCTCCTATAGGCTTCTGAGAGACGATCTTTATCTAGCATATAAGGCATTCTCATATCCAGCTCTGATGATCTTTGCACATCCACCAGAAATACTAGATATAAAGATCTGAACTTTGCCTGCAACATAACTAGAACATCTTGAGAGACCAATATATCTCTCAAAGGATCTATGGAATAAGCTCCCCAGCTACATGAATCAGAGTTCATCCCTGACCCTATTCAAAAGAAACCTTGATCATTGGATGGGAAATTACAATTTCATCCCTCGTCTGGATCCCATATCTCTGATGGACAGGGGTCAACAGGAAGTAAATCAATCACCAATTAACATACCCTCCCCAACCCTTAGCTACCTCTTTACTAACATTCCCCACCATATAGGAGCCCAAGGAACTCTGTGACAAAACTGGGTTGGGTAGCATAGCTAGGCTTGTAAAGACCCTGGTGGTCGTTAGCCTAGTATAAGCCTTATGAATTCTAGGAAGCTTGAGGATTGACTTCTTCACCATCTTGGCATAAGCGAGTGTAGTGGTGATGCTTTGTGCTCTGGATTACACAATGCTGCAGGATGGAGATCTCCAGATTTAACTACTTACATATGTCACTGATTGAGTAATGTTATGAGAGAAATAATTTGGTTTTGTTAAGCATGATTCAGTCAGTACTCTGCCTTCAAACACCAAAAGCTATCATAAGTGGCAAGGGCTGACTGCAAATCCATATTATCCAAAGTCCAAATATGCTTAGTGATATGAATGTAATATGGCTTCACGCAGCTGACAGGGATTGTCACCAAGTAATAATAATCTTTAGTTGTCTTTAATCAGTGTATCAGCATACAGAGCAGCTAAACATTGTCTGAGTTGCTTAAAGGAGGTCACTGATCTACAACGAAACTAAAGCAGTTTGTAGCTAAACAAGCTGGAGTGTGACTCTAAGCTAGAAAGTGTAGAGGAATTAGAGCAGTATAATGCTGTTGTTTGTCTTTCGGCTTTTCCTGGTTAGGGGTCGCCTAGCGGAACTCCGGTCCGCTAATGATTGGCAGTAGATTTTCATGAACGCCGAGGTGCCAGCTCGACATTCAACCTTAAACAAAGGCACGACCATTTACGCATGTCTTTCGAATGCCCACCCAACTGCGGGGAGGACATGCAGACACCACACAGAAGGCACTCCCCACACTCTAGCCGAGAATCGAATGGGAGAACCTTGAGCAGTATAATAATACTATAAATAGTACAGTATTAGTACAGTATTAAGTGCAGTATGACGTAGTACACAACACTATAGTATATTATGACTGAAAATGGGCAAAGTTGCCACGTTCATATTAACAGTGTAAAAGCTGAGCAGTGCAGCCACAGAAGCCACAATTAAACAGTGCAGTAGGAGAAAACAAAACAGTGCAGTAAGATAAGCAATGGAATACTGTGATAAAGTTTCACTTTGTAAATGTAGTTGTGTGAGAAAAATGCAGGTTGGGGTGGTGCAAGTTCTTAAATGGTTATTTCAACAGTACTGTAAAATTACTTCAACAATATTTTAAAATGGGAAAAGGCAGCGCAGAAGGCACTAACGGGACTTTCTTACTCCTGCCAGTCTGTCCCTATATATTAGTTTTCTTGTGCCTTATTTAAGCGTTGTCATTTTTATTCTTGATTTGTAAAGCAATTTTCAGCAATACTGCTTTACATAAACATTTCTTCATATAATATTCATTTCATAATTACCTACCAGATTGTACATCCTATTTGTCATGGTATTGTTAAACCCAATACATGTCATTCATATCCTAATTCAAGAGACATAATTTGTTCATTTCTCTACTGATGTATACTGCAAGCATAGCCACAATGGCCCCTTCATAAACTAGGCTAAGATATTTCTTCCCCTAAGTCCTCTCCCCCTTACACATTTCACACTATATCAATCAACAGTTTCACACTTCCTGATACCACTTTTGTCACATTTCAGTTTTTCGACAGTTATCCATAACCCCCCAATTGGGTACAGTGTACCATACCCCCAGCAATCACTATATTTGCACTTAGTACTAACCACTAGTATTGCCCTATAAATACCATTTCATTTGTTGCATCACTCACTCTTGCGACATTACTTTACCAGTCTACCTATTGCTTAACTACCCCCTTGCATCTTCTTGTCAGCCGTTGTGCATGCTCTCGCAAAAATTTCTACCTCCAGATCTTGCTCTTACTTCTGAATAAACTTCCAGACCTGCTCCATTCCATGCCTTAGTTGTCACTTCCCTGGTGAGCAGCTAAGATGCTAGTCTTTCATCTCTAGCCCACCTCCATTATGTATCCCAAAAAGGTATAAGTCACTTTGAGCTGGTTGTTTCTTTCTCAGTAATTTACTCCATACTTTTGTTGTACCCTTCCATAGTGGTACAGTGAGCTACATTTAATAATCACATCACCACTGTAGTCAGGAAATCCTTCTATGTGGCACACCTCATCACAAAAGGGTTTTCATCCAGTAAAAAATAGGTCATTGTTCCCCTCTACTCAGCACTCATTAGACCCATTATAGAGTACAACACCCCTTTTGGAATGTACATCACAAGACATCTGCAGCAGCTGGAAAAGCCACAGAAGTACCTCACAAAGAGGATTACTGGGCTCAAACAGATGCCCTACACTGACTGTCTCAAACAAACTCCAGATTTACTCTGTATCATATTGCCTACTCTGAGGAGATCTCTGCCTAACATATAAAGTTATATTAAGCCCAGAGCTGTTGGACATGATGCACCTAAGGAAATCCCAATCCCTCCAAGCTACATGCTCTAGGGTCCTAAACCTTGTCACCACAATAAACAGGACATGCTGGAGGGATAGATTCCTGCCCCAGAGACTTCCTATACTCTGGAACAAGCTACCCATCTATGTCAAGCAAAGTTCCTCATTAACACTCATCAAGAAAAATCTTGATGAGTGGATGGGAAATAGGAAATTCACCCTGGCGATCACTTCTGTGGCTCTGCTCAACAGGGGCACATGAAATTACCTTTCTTGGGTGGCGTAAGCCAGGGAACCTTGTTGGCTAGGCTTACTTAGGCCCTTGGGCCTAGTACCTACCTATGAACATGTCTACCATATATGCAACTGATCCACATTTTCCTCCTGAGGTCTGCAATACTCTGTGGCTTCTCACATTTCTAATGCCCTTTTCTTCCCAAGCTTCTAGACTATCATCTACCTCCTTTGAGCAGCTCTCCCATAAATCTCTAATTCTTTTGTCCCCTTTATCTGTGAATTTCAATTTAAAATCTAACAACCTATGTATCATCTTGTCAGTATTATCCTCTGCCTTGTTCATTATTATCCTATTCCCAGACAACCAATGACAAATTTTCATTTTTATAAGCTTCTGAGCCTTTACACAATATTTATAGCAGTCACATATCATCTGAAATCAGGCATGCCCCATTCTCCTACTGAGCCCTCAGCCTATCCTTGCTGATCCTTCTTATTTTGTTTTTCCACACAAATCTATCACATGCCAGTTGGATATCTCCTATAATCTTATTTAGTGGACTGATTAGTATATGCTACCCAAAATGCAATATATGCAGATTAACCATTCTGCATTCCTCTGTGAAAAATCTAGCCATCCATGTGTCTAACATTTCCCCTACCTTTATTTTCATCTCCGCAGAGTTCTGGTCTCTGATTAGAGTTACTGCTTTATACAACTTAAGTACCAAGTACCTTTCCCTAACCATGTTTTCAAGAAACTGAAGGCATACCTTCATCAGTTTAGTTCCAGTTTAGATCACCACAGATTTTTGAAGGTGGTAAGGGAGCCTTGAAACTCTGCCATAACCACTGAATTTCTCCAATATCCCAGATAATGTACTGCTACCTCCTCAAGCAGCATCATTCAGTTATCTGCAAACAGATGTATGCCACTTTTTTCCATTCACTATGCCACCTCATCAACCTTTCCCTTACTGTCTACACCAGGCATTCAATTAGCACTATAAATAATCCTAGTGATAACAGTCAACCCTGATGTGTTCCTATTTTAAAGCTGTTTCTTCTGTAAGACCTCCACTGATATATAAATGCAACTTTGGGGGCCTATAGAGGGCTTTCACTCCCTTCAGCCACCAACCATCTCCAATGGCCTCTTTCAAGTTATTTATCATAAAGTCCCATTAGATGCAGTCAAATGTCTTCTGGATGCCTATCAGCACAATTTCTGCCTTTCCCTGGCCCTTTTCTTCAGTCCATGCCACAAAAATTTATAAGAATACACCAATGGTCCATGGATGACCTACCTTTAATGGGTCTTACTTGCTCATGGTCAATGACTCTCAAAATCAATTTTTCCAATATCACCATCAAAATATGAATACAAATTTTGGTATCTATTGTGCATAAGATATAGGACAATAATTTTTGACATTTGTCTCTTGTCCTTTACTTTGGCCTCCTCCATAGAATTAATCTCCCTTCTTCCATTATATCATTGAAAAAGTCTGTCATTGTACCACTCACATGAAAACCTACTCATTTATAGAAATCAATGGGGCATTCATCTGGCCTTCTAGCTTAACCCACCCTTCAGATGCATGCTGGCCTCAGCCACCTCCCCCTTTCCTATCTGCAAATGTATTCTTTTTTGTTCCTCCTCATTCAACACATATCCTTTCCATTTCTAGTCCACTGTAACTTGGAGGTCTAGTATAACCATGAAATTGGTAGATACCTTGTCAGAATTGCTTTCAAAATAGAACAACAGGTGAGTCCAATATTAATATTTATTTATTTACATTTGTTGACCGGGAGTGTCCGACTGGACGTAGGTCCATTTTCAGCAGAGGCCCATTTTACTACAAAGACATTATATGTTTAATCCACCTGTGCATCATTTTCCAAACCTTGTTTAATAGATTATGTGTTTTTTTTTTTTTTTTTTTTTTTAAGAAATGCTAATAAGACTGGAGCCAGTTTAGATATTACTGAATTCTTTAATGTCAGATAAGACATTTTGGATCATGAAACCTGATAATGGGGTGCTCTAGTGATTATTGGATCCCAATAGTTATTTAGCAGTGGTGTCTGGACGGTGAATTAATAATTAATTTTACAAAGCTGTGTCTAAGAATTTTATTAATGTTACTTAAGCTAAAATTAATGTGTGACTAAAGGACTTATTTTACAGAATACCATTGATGAGAAATTATTTTCTTTTTTAACTGTGAACAAACTGGTAATACCATCATTTTATGGGTTATCAAAAATTAACATAAAATGACTGGTTCTAGCATGGAACCATATGCGATATTTGTGGACATTATATTAAAGGACTTTTTAAAGCTAAATATTGTATGTGTAAGGATTTATGTCATTTTTGAAATGTATTGCTAATACAGCCTATAGCAGGATTTTTTTACAACAGATATAAAAGATCTTCACACTTGTATCCCACAAAATGTGTTTTTTGGATATGTTTATACTTCAGAGAGGCTCCCAATCCAAGTTACAAAATTGTTTTATAGACTTAGAAAGTTAAACTGAATTTTTTTTAAATTTACTTAGACTTCAGATTTTATTTACTATTACATTTTGGATATACAATTATCTGAGGAAACAGATAAGGAGAATTTTGTTTCTATCAACTTTAAAAGGTTTACTTTCTCGAATAATGATTTACATTTTACAAGCAATAACCCATTATGGCAGGAAAAAGGATTAGATAAGAAAAAATGATGAAGTTATTGGGAATAACTTCACAACCTGTGGAATGCATTTATAGAAAGGGGCTATCCCTTGAGTTTAATTAAAATTAGTAAATATTATAATAAGAAGAATGAATAAAGATTTCCATCCTATTCTGGGGGTTTTACTAAGAGTTTAAAAGAAAAGCTGACAAGTAAATTCATTTTTAGTAATTCTACAGTCATACTTTTTTTGTAGCAATTTTGATGAGGTTAAGAACATTATTGATAGAAATTGGAACACTGCCATTGGGAGAGTATCCCTGTGTGGACTGCTTTGGGGAAACCCTCAATTTTGTATATAAAATGGGTTTTAACTTTAAGAATTATGAAAGAAAACATAGCAAGACACCTGCTGGAAGAGTGGGCAAAAGTAGAATCTGCTCTCACTGCAGATTCATTAATGAGGGTATTTAAGTTATTGTCCTAGGATACTCTAGAGAATTGTTACTGTGTAGGGAGAAATGTAATTCTAACATGAGAGATTATTTAAATCACCAGTTGCCTCTCCTGTAAATCATTTTATATTGCCACAACTGAAATATATTTAAGGTTCATTATTTATGAACATAATTATAATAAGTATAAGATGAAAACAATCCAATTCATAGGCATTCACATAATTATTATAATGTCAAGAAATGTATTTTCTTTTTAATGAATGTACCATATAACGGTGTAGAGGTAATTGGGAACTTAGAACTGAATACAGGGAACTCTGTTGGAAAATATTACTGAATGCTGCGAATAAACCAGGATTAAATGCCCTATTTCCATTTACAGTATTTTGCAACTGAGATCTGCTAACATAATAAAAGCAAGTTTTGTCATTATACTATGTTCATATATTTTTAAACATTTTTATATTATATTTGAGGAAATTAAATTTTAAATTTATGTTCAAAGAAATGGACAATGGCTATGAAATAGATGTTTTTTGCAAAAGCAGTGTGTTTAACCCCCCATATGCCATGCCACTCATCATTTTTGAAAAAATGTGTGAGCTTAATTTTAGAGAAATTTTTAAATGCAATAGCAGTACTTTTTCTATCAGTAATTTGTCATCTGCTGAACACAAGAGGTTGAAGGAATTAATGACAAATAAAAACATCAGGGTTATGAAACCTGATAAGGGTGGGGGGTTGTTATAATGACAAAAGCAGATTATGCTAACAAAATGCACAGCTATTTATTTGATGAGGAATACTATGAGGAAACATCTCTGAATTTTATATATGTGTCTTATGGTAAAATACATTTCTTTCTTCAGGATATGCTACATCAGGGTGAAATAACAAGGGAAACATTAGAATTTTAAACAGTTAAGTTTCCTGTTGTCCCACCTACATTTGGCATGCCAAAGATCCACAAGTGCCTGGTAGACCCCACCCCTTGAGACCCATTGTCAGTGCAAGAACTTCTATCAAATACCCCATGGCCATGTACATAAATGAAAAGGTGAAAAGTGTGTTACATGGTTATCCACACATATGTAAGGATTCTTGGGACTTTCTGTCCAAACTGAGGGAGGTAAAATACAGCCCTAGTTTAGCGTTTGTGACCATGGACACGGTAAACTTATTTAATGTTATACCACAGGATCAAGAGATGGAGATGTTCCAAGATTTCTTGCTTGAGTCTGGTGCTTTCAGCTCCAATGAAATTAATGTATTCAATACCCTATTGGACATAGTATTAAAAAGTATCCGTGGTAGTGGTGCTGCGGTAGCGTTGTCGCCTCACAGCAAGACGTTGTCATGTTCGATTCTCAGCTAGATCGTCTTCTGTGTGGAGGCATGCATGAATGGGCGTGCCATCACTGAAGGTTGTGCATCAGGGCTAGTAACTTGGCATGTAAAAATCCACTACCAAACATTAGCGGACCGGAGTTCCGCTGTGGCAACCCTCTAAGCCGAAAGACACAACAACATTAAAAAACAACTTTGTGTACCTGGCCGGTCAATTTTTTCATCAAAAGAGGGGAGTAGTATGGAACATGTTGTGCCCCCATATTTGCTAACATAGTTTC
This sequence comes from Protopterus annectens, assembly GCF_019279795.1. Classification (NCBI taxonomy): domain Eukaryota; kingdom Metazoa; phylum Chordata; order Ceratodontiformes; family Protopteridae; genus Protopterus; species Protopterus annectens. The sequence goes on along the minus strand of NC_056731.1, from coordinate 50,660,401 downwards.
GTTGCAATGGGAGAAACTGTTTGTCTTCAACAAAACTAATATCCCCCTTGGTGACTGTATGTAAGGTTCCTGGATGACATGTTTATTGCTTGGGAACTGGGGGAGACAGAAACGCAGGTTTTTATTGATAATCTGCATTCTAATACTTCTTTTTTAAAGTTTACATACAATTAAAGCAAGTCAAGTATCAGTTATTTGGATGTTTTGGTGTCAAAAAACAAAAAGAAGGAAATCATCCAGAGTTCGAGTTTTAGAAAGGCCACTTACTCTAACAGTTTCCTACATTACAGCAGTTGCCATCCCATGCACTAAAAAAAGGGATAGTCAAGGGGCAATTTGTAAGATTGGCCTGAATGATTTCAGACGATAACATCTTTAAGAGAGAATGCAAATTACTACTAGAAATGTTTGAGGCCAGGGGCTACCCCTTAGAGTTGATATCCAAGGTTTTAGGTGAGGTTTCTCACAAAAGAAGTGAGGGGGTTATAACACCTATGAGAAAACTTTTCTCGTTCTTTTATCACGACATATATGGATGAACATGAAAGCATCCAGAGGGTTTTAAAAAAACAATTGGAAAATTTTTAAATGCTTTGATGGGGTTCTAGCATTGTGGGACACAGACCACGAATGGTTTACAAGCGAGCCAGATCCCTAGAAGATCTGTTGGAGAAGTATAATCAGAAAAAGTCCTCGAGTAACAGAGGAAATGGCACATTTAAATGTGGGTCAAGAAGTCAATGTCAGCACATATTGGAAGCTAGAGAGGTAAAAGGAAATGGGGAAATAGTGCATATTGCTTTTAACTGTACCTGTAAATCTAGGGGTTTGGTTTATCTTGCACTATGTAGGAAATGTGCAGGTTTTTATGTGGGGAAAACCATTTGTCAGTTCAAGGACAGAATTTATAAGAACTTGAATGACATTAAGAATAAAAAATCAAGCAATTCTTTGTATTGTTATGTTGAGAAGTACCATGACCATGACTTTTTGTTTTTTGGTGTGGACAATGTATATAAAAATCCATTAGGAGGTCCATGGGGTGAGTTAGTTGAATGAAAAGAAGTAGTATGGCAACTTAAATTGAATGCCACCACACCACCTGGCTTAAATGATTCAGTATCTATTTCTAGCATCTTATATCTTATGTCACACAAATGAATCAAGCTAGCTGCTGCGCAGGTAAACGCTCTCGTTCCCCAACAAATATAAAACACTAAAAGTCTGTATAAATGCGGAACAGGAGCAGAAGTAAGGAGTCAAGCCAATGTACAAAAATTCAAAAATGTCCAAATGATGTAATCCAAAAATAGAATCCAACTAGTAAAATCCACAAGCGTTTATTCAGTTATAACGGATGAGCGCTTTCTCTACATTAGCTTCATCAGATCCATGTAAAAAATACAGCAATTAACTATATATATATATATCTATATATATATATATATATATATATATATATATATATATATATATATATGTCATAAAATTGATTAACCAATTATATATTGGTTTTTGTTTTCATGTTTACATATATTTTTATATATATCTTTTGTATTTGTATTTATATTTCATACATTTTGATATTTATGTAAGTGTCTTATATTATATTGATATTTATTTATTTTTCTTGTTTGCTTTTTAGGTTTATGAAAGTTATATATTATAGTTTTTACTTATAGGTGTTGTTTCTTTAAATGGATAGGCAGTTTTAATTTAATTCAATTTAATTAATGTATCTACCATGATTGGTTAATTAATCAATTTTATGACATATATATATATATATATATATAGAGAGAGAGAGAGAGAGAGAGAGAGTTAATTGCTGTATTTTTTACATGGATCTGATGAAGCTAATGTAGTGAAAGCGTTCATCCGTTATAACTGAATAAACGCTTGTGGATTTTACTAGTTGGATTCTATTTTTGGATTACATCATTTGGACATTTTTGAATTTTTGTACATTGGCTTGACTCCTTACTTCTGCTCCTGTTCCGCATTTATACAGACTTTTAGTGTTTTATGTCATACAAAGTTTAACTAACATATATTATTTAAAACGTGAAATTATTGTGATTTTTTGAGGTAACAAGCTAATGTTTTTTTTTTTTTTTAAATGTGTTTCATACTTTAAGTAAGGGGAAGTATTTAATGCTTTGAATGTTCATTGCTGTTTTTAAATCATGTGACTTTGAGGGAGCTATATTTAAACTGTGGTTGAATTTTTTTTTAGTGATTCTGAGGAAGTCTTGTCATAACATTGATTAAAGCACTTAATCTTTAAACGAACTGGGTCGCTGTGATTGTGCCTTGCCTTCTCCATATTTTGTGTCTTCAGTTCAGGTTCTACATTATGTTGTAGTTGTTGTTGTGTCTTTCGGCTTTTCCCGGTTCAGGGTTGCCACAGTGGAACTTAGGTCCGCTAATTATTGGCAGTAGATTTTTACATGCCGAGTTGCCAGCCCTGACACACAACCTTCAACGAAGGTACGCCCATTCATGCATGTCTCCGGACAGAAGACACTTTAGCTGAGAATCGAACGGGACAACGTCTTACTGTGAAGCGACAGCACTACCGCAGCACCACCACCGCAGTCAGGTTCTACATTATATTTATATTTATTATACATATATGTTTTCTGATGTATGGCTTGCAATTGTACTTTCGCTTACTTTCTGATTTTAATGAAGAAGGTATGCTTTGTGGATCATATAAATTTTGGTGAACCATTTGGAGACTGGGCTGTTTAACTGACTTTGTATGTACATACTTTTGGTAGGGAGTTACTCCTGTTCTGATGAAGCTTGCGTACTGAAGATGAAAGTACTCAAATTTTTTTGTATTATTTTAATAAAAGTCTGGTGGTTAACAGTTGTCAGCAGTGATAAGTATCTGTTTTGTGTGTGTGTGTGTGTGTGTGTGTGTGTGTGTGTGTGTGTGTGTGTGTGTGTGTGTGTGTGTGTGTGTGTGTGTATATATATATATATATATATATATATATATATATGTAGATATATTTGGTTACTGACTTCCCATTGTTGATGATGGAACATGACATAGCCACAGTAAAATCAATAAAGTAATAAAAAACATGGAATGCATATAAGTTAAGAGTTAAAAATAAGTGTAAGGCTTTGAAGAAAGCACCATTGAATGCCAGGTGTATTGAAGTCATTCACACAGCTGTTCTAGCAATACATCAAGAAAGAGATACGTGCTTCCCAATTAAGGACATCCTGTCTAATGATCATAATGTTCTTCAAATGTATAACATTCCAAAACATGGAGTACTTAATCTGGGTGATTCAATATACAAATACATTCTTACAGCAATTTTTGACTCTATTACTGGGTATGTATACATCGCATAAAGCGATAATGAGTTCCAGCAAATTCCAACAAATGTTACAAGAATTCATCTCAGATGGCTACTAAAAACTGTATATTATTTGGTTATCTAAGTTACAAAAAAACAAGTCTAGTGTTTCAGTGAACAACACGTTAGACCATTTTATATTTGATAAGAACTTACACCAAGATTCCATATGACACAAACCATTCGTGGATTTTGTAACGATTAGTAAGTATTCAGGCCAGGAGTATCAAACTAAACAACATTACTTCAATGACAAGCTCTGACAATGAGTGCCTTTTCTTCCATTTTGCACTTTTAAAGCATTCCATAGTTAGGGAAATCAAGGCATAGCAATGGATTCTTCTGTATTCCAGTTGGGACTGAAAGACAGAGAAGAGGACATCAGAAAGAATTATGCAGCCAATATTCATCATCTACCATTTCAGATTTGCCACTAAATGCTGAAATGCTTTAGCAAAAGAAACTTAATTTACTAAAATGAAATTGGTATCTCAAATCATGGAATACGAGTGGCATACGTTAAATTAATATGGCTTGTAAGACAGTTATGGAACATGATTAAGTTTTGATATTAGCCCTAAGACTAATAGAGAATATAATTGTATGTAGTGTGTTAAGAAGATGATAAAGAATCTGAAACTACAAAGAAAGCTGAATTTGGCAGAAAACAGATGGCAATATTTTTTTTTCCTTTAAGACTATTAAAAGAAGGATATATTAAGGAATCATAAAGGAATCACAGTAAAATTCAAGTCGACTGAGTGTTGTGACTATTACATGCTCCTGAGACCTACCGTTAGACTGTACCTCTCCTCCCTAAGAGACCTAAGCTTGTTAGGCCCTGTGGTGGATTATCCATGCTTTGTTTAAAGGAAGGGTATGTATCACATTGCTTCATCTGCAGGGAAGTTTATTCCAGTGGTGGGAAGGCACAGGGTAAGGAATCTGTCTCTCCACAGTCTTTGATTAATCTACTCATGAAAATCTAAAGCTCTAGTTCTGGTATTTGTGCAACTCTTTGACTTCCATAGTTACAAGAGATCCAGGAACACTGGGTTCCTAATTGCATGGAAGACAAGATATAGATCTCTGTGGAGTCTATAGGATGCTGAATAAAGGGACAGTCTTCTCTGGCAGCTTAAGATTTTGAAGTCAGAAACCTTCTTGTTTTGGAACTTCTAAGAGAAGGTATAGTCTCAAAATAACATTGAGTCCTATTATAATTGTCTTAAGTTACAGAAATGCTCACTGAGACCTTTGATTGACATAACACTAAACCACAATGGACATATCACTAAAACATAAAGCTCTAATATCACTATGAAAGAGTTCTTCAAAATGGATAAGGTGCGCAAAACTTGTTGACAGGATAATATCTCTAATGAGGAAATAAATCATTTCAAGTTAGAATTAGTATATGTCCTCACACTCATCTTTAACAGTTATATCCTATATGAAGCTACATGAGAAGATGGGTGGACCACATTCTTGGCACCAGTCTAGAAAGGTAACTGTGGTAAAACTTGCCAAGACGGAACAGACCTATCAGTATCTTAAGTAATCTGGGATATTCATGAGCATGCTAGTACTTCAGCTACTTAAGGCAAGTCTGGCTGATTCGGAGCATTATAAGCTTCATCAGCAATATTTCAACAAGATTAGATTTGAAACTTCCAAATTAGTTTCTTGGAAAATGTTTTGCTAGCTAAGGGCTATGGATTTCAGGTGATTCTTTTTCTTAATGGAAGTAAAGTTTTGGAGTGGGTAAACCACTTTGCCTTGATAAACTAGTTAACATAATTGTGGTTAGATTATCATTTAAATTCAACTCTGGTTAAGGAATGCAACTTAAAAGATTAAACTAAAGGGTTTAGTGAGTACTGGAAAATGATAAGGTCAAGTTGGCAATAAAGATTGTTCTTTTACCTTCTTTTGTTCATTCTGTACAATAGTTATTGATGCATATCTCACAGCTGTTAGGTAACCAAGTTGAGTGATGACATAAAAATAGAACATTGGTCATTAGGGAGCAGAATGCAATATATTTTCAGATACTTATTGACCAGGATACTCATGTGTGGAGCAGGTAATGTATTATTTTTAAACACGTGAGGAATATGGTAATATATCTTGGTAGGACTTAGGTTCCACTGAGACCTTGTAGTTGAATTCAATGATCATCATCTTCATCATCATCTTCTTTCGGATGTTCCCGTTAGGGGTCGCCACAGCGGATGATCTGTTTCCATTTCTTCCTGTCCTCTGCATCATGCTTTTTCACACCAACTGCCTGCATGTCCTCTCTCACCACATCCATAAACCTCTTCTTAGGCCTTCCTCTTTTTCTCTTACCTGACAGCTCTATCCTTAGCATCCTTTTCCCAATATACCCAGCATCCCTCCTCAGCACATGTCCAAACCAACACAATCTCACCTCTCTTGCTTTGTCTCCAAACTGTCCAACCTGAGCTGACCCTCTAATATACTGATTCTTAATCCTGTCCATCCTAGTCACACCCAGTGCAAATCTTAACATCTTTAACTCTGCCACATCCAGCTCTGACTCCTGCCTTTTCGACAATGCTACCATCTCCAACCTATATAACATAGCTGGTCTCACTACCCTCTTGTAGACCTTCCCTTTCACTCTTACTGGTACCTGTCTGTCACAAATCACTCCTGACACTCTTCTCCACTCATTCCACCCTGCCTGTACTCTCTTCTTCAACTCTCTTCCACACTCACCATTACTCTGAACTGTTGATCCCAAGTACTTAAACTAATCCACCTTTACCAACTCTACTCCCTGCTTCCTCACCATTCCTCTACCCTCCCTCTCATTTACACACATATATTCTGTTTTAGCCCTGCTGACCTTCATTCCTCTCCTCTCTAAAGCATTTCTCCACCTCTTCAGGGTCTCCTCAACCTGGTCCCTACTCTCACTTCATATCACAATGTCATCTGCAAACATCATAGTCCACGGGGCCTCCTGTCTAATTTCATCTGTCAACCTGTCCATCACCACTGCAAATAAGAAAGGGATCAGAGCTGATCCTTGATGTAATCCCACCTCCACCATAAACGTATCTGTCACTCCCACCACAGTCCTCACCAATGTCACACTACCCTTGTACATATCCTGTACCACTTTTACATGCTTCTCTGCCACTCCCGACTTCCTCATACAATACCACAACTCCTCTCTAGGCACCCTGTCATATGTTTTCTCTAAGTCCACAAAGACACAATACAACTCCTTCTGACCTTCTCTGTATTTCTCCAACAACACTCTCAGAGCAAATATTGCATCTGTAGTGCTCTTTCCTGGCATGAAACCATACTGCTGATCACTAATCATCACCTCCCTTCTTAACCTAGCTTCCACTACTCTTTCCCATAACTTCAAGCTGTGACTGATCAATTTTATCCCTCTGTAATTACTGCAGCTCTGCACATCACCCTTATTCTTACAGATAGGTACCAAAACACTTTTTCTCCACTCCTCAGGCATCCTCTGACTTTCCAAAATTTCATTAAACAATCTGGTTAAAAATTCCACTGCCATTTCTCCTAAGCACCTCCATGCTTCCACTGGTATGTCATCTGGGCCAACAGCCTTTCCATTCTTCATCCTCTTCATAGCTGTCCTTACTTCCTCCTTGCTAATCTGCTTCACTTCCTGATTCACTATCCCCACATCATCCAACCTACTCTCTCTCTCATTCTCTTCATTCATCGGCCCTTCAAAGTACTCTTTCCATCTACTCAACACACTCTCCTCACCTGTGAGTATGTTTTCCTCACTGTCCTTTATCACCCTTACCTGCTTCACATCTTTCCCAGCACTGTCCCGCTGTCTAGCCAATCGGTACAGGTCCTTTTCTCCCTCTTTAGTGTCCAATCTCTTATACAACTCTCTATATGTCTTATCCTTAGCCTTTGCCACCTCTCTCTTTACCATGCGCCTCATCTCCTTATACTCATGTCTACTTTCTTCATCTCTTTGACAATCCCACTTCTTCTTCACCAGCCTCTTCCTCTGTATACTCTCCTGTACTTCCTCATTCCACCACCATATCTCCTTGTCCTCCTTCCTCTGTCCAGATGTCACACCAATCACCTTCCTAGCAGTCTCCCTTACTAGCTCTGCTGTAGTTACCCAGCTATTCGGTAGCTCTTCATTGCCACCCAGTGCCTGTCTTAACTCTTCCCTAAACTCCACCTCACAATCACCCTTTTTTAACTTCCACCATTTAATCCTTAGCACTGCTTTCACAATCCTCCTCCGCTTCTTGATCACCAACATCATCCTGCAGACAACCATTCTATGCTGCTTAACTACACTTTCCCCAGTCACCACTTTACTGTCTCCAATCTCCTTCAGACTGGCCCTCCTACATAGGATATAATCCACCTGTGTGCATCTTCCTCCACTCTTGTACGTCACCCTATGCTCCTCCCTCTTTTTAAAATATGTATTCACCACAGCCATGTCCATCCTTTACACAAAATCCACAATCATCTGACCTTCTGCATTCCTCTCCTTAACACCATACCTACCCATCACTTCCTCATCCCCTCTGTTCACTTCACCAACATGCCCATTGAAGTCCACTCCAATCACTAGTCTCTCACCCTTGGGTACACTCACCACCACTTCATCTAACTCACTCCAAAATTTTTCTTTCTCGTCCATCGCACACCCAACTTGTGGAGCATATGCACTAACAACATTCATCATTACACCATCAATTTCAAGCTTCATAAACATCACTCTATCGGACACTCTCTTCACCTCCAAAACACTCTTGGCATACTGTTCCATTAGGATAACCCCTACCCCATTTCTTCTGCCATCCACACCATGATAGAACAATTTGAACCCACCTCCTATACACTTGGCCTTACTTCCCTTCCATCTGGTCTCTTGCATGCACAATATATCAACCTTCCTTCTCTCCATCATATCAGCTAGCTCTCTCCCTATACCAGTCATATTGCCAACATTCAAAGTTCCTACCCTCAGTGCTACACTCCTAACCTTCCTCCTTTCTTCCTGCCTTCAGGCATGCCTTCCCCCTCCTCTTCTTCTTCGGCCAACAGTAGCCCAATTTCCACCAGCACCCTGTTGGCTAACAGTACTGGTGGTGGTCATTGTTAACCCGGGCCTCGACCGATCCGGTATGTAATTATGAAAAGTTCTCCGCATCAGTAATTTTTGGCAGAGGTTTTACGCCAGATGCCCTTCCTGATGCAACCCTCCCCATTTTTCAGGCTTGGGACCAGCACAAAGAAATGCACTGGCTTGTGCATCCCCAGTGGCTGGGTTAGTTGAATTCAATGATAAATTGAATTTTACTCTCATGCTGGTTCCTTCTCTTTTAAAACCTCTACATCAGAATTTAAGTGGCACAGTTTTAAATATAATTGCAAATGCTATGTCTGACTTTAAGTTTTGCTATTTTATATTATTTAATGTTTTCCCATTACACAATTTTCCAAAAGGCAACATCATGTTCCTCACACGGTTGCACATTTGTAATGTTCTGCCCGAATTTTCCAGTGCAACAGAGCACCGCACCTTGCTACATAACATGATAGTGCACAAGCAGATACAATAACATAGGGACATCACAGCACTTCTTGAGAGCACCAATGGAGGAGAGCCAAATACAGAGTCATCAGAGGAAAAGGACACAGTGGTGCCTCATGCAAGGCAGGGCTGGACGCAATGCATTGTACTACTAGCAAAGAGGCAGCATCTGGTCCACAACTACAGGCCATTGCACAGACAACACAGAATGAAACTGATGCATGTACTATTACACCCTGGCTATGCAATGCAGTGCAATGGCTGGCCATGCTGTGGATTAGACATTTCCTTGCCAATACAGGTTCGAGTGTGGACAAGTTACAGCCATCAATAATTGAACCGGTGAGCTACAGAGCAGTTACAAGCAGCAGCGGCACTGTCATACAGTTAAGGGTCATTGAAGGTGGATTTAATAGACAATCAGGTGGGCAACACTGGCAAAAATCTGGAATTACATCCTTCAGTGGTATAGTGGAACTGTGGTATAATGAACGTTTACCATATGTACTGCATTGGCCTGCTGATTCAGAGCTTGTTGTGGTCAATGCAATGAAAGATGGATAAGCTCCTCAGCAACATGTATCAGAGCTTAATTGTGGTGTCTATTGTTGTGAACCAATAGATGTATTGAATAAACAACCCAGACAATGGACACAGAGAGTCATGTGGCATTGGGCCGGACAACTGATGAAAGTGATGCATTACAGGGAGCTGGTGGGCTTGTGAAGAATCGCACGGGTAGAATCTGACATGTTGTAATCAATGCATACTGTGTTTCAGCATGAACATACTGTTAAACTAACCAAGCAAAGGGTCTATATCAGGAAGGTAGGCTTCAATTAGACAAGAACATATGTTCATAGGTTCATAGGGTTATACTAGGCTATCTGCCCTAAGGCATTTATAAGCCTAGCCCAAAGTTTTGTGGCTTACGCCACCCCTTATATGAAAAAATACTGTGCCCATTAGTTTGTTGTGCCTCTGTCCAGCAGTGACACAGAGATGATTCCCGGGGTAAACCTACGATCTCCCATCCACAGGTCAAGATTTCTCTTGAACAGAGCCAGCGAGGTGCTCTGCCTCACATGGACCGGGATTTTATTCCACAGCATAGGGAGTCTCTGAGTGATAAATCTATCCCTCCAGCATGTCCTTTTTATATCCGTGCTAAGGTTTAAGTTGCTTGCTCTAGTGGTTTTGGTGGATTGGATTTTTTGAGGTGGAGCATGTCCATTAATTCCGGGTTGGACATGGCCTTGTATGTCAGGCACATGTCACCTCTGAGCAGACGGTATGCGACTGAATAGAGCTGGAGTTTCTTCAATCTGGCAGCATATGACAGATTTTGGAGTCCCTTTATCCTTTTGGTGAGGAACTTTTGGGGTCTCTCCAATTGCTGCAGATGTTGGGTGAGATACATCCCGAATGGGGCATTGTACTCGATCATTGGTCTGATAAGTGAAGAGTACAGGGGAACAATGACCTCACTAGATCTGGATGTGGATCCCTTCATGATCAGGTGGGCAATGTAGAAGGTCTTTCTAACCACTTTAGCAACGTGAGTGTCAAAAGAAAGGCCACTGTCAACCTGGGTCCCCAGGTCCCTGATAACCTCTTATGTGCTTAGTGGATTGCCGCCTATATGGTAGCTTGGGGTTACCTTGTTTTTCCCGAAGGGTATGACTATACATTTTTTGGCGTTTAACTTCAGGCCGTGGCTCTGGCACCAGCTATCTGTTTCTGTTAGTCCCTTCTGAAGGATATCCGTGTCCGATGCACTTTCCACTATGGCGCCCAGTTTGCAGTCATCTGCAAACTTTGTCAGCCAAAGTCCTCCCATGTTGGCCTGTACTTCTGAGAAGTAGATGCCAAACAATAGGGGGCCAAGGACTGAGCCCTGTGGGACACCACTTGCGTCCGGCTTGGAGTCTGACATAGCGCCAATAACTCTAACCCTGTGGGTTCTGTTCTTAAGCCAGTTTGCAACCCATCTTGTGACATATGGGTTTACATTTAAGCTGGTAAGTTTTTCTACAATACCCGAGTGGGGTATTGTGTCGAAAGCCTTTGCAAGGTCAAGGTAGGCTGTATGGACTGCCTTTCCCTCATCAATGGCCTTGGTGACTGTTTCGAAGAAGTCGGCCAAGTTCAAAAGGCATGATCTGCCCTTGACGAAGCCAAACTGGGTCGGGTCCAATGTCTGCAAGTCCCCTATATCTTTGTTTATGAGCTCCATTATGATCCTCTCCATAGCTTTGCAGACTAGACTTGTTAAGCTTATGGGGCGGTAATTACCAGGGTCCGTAGAGGCACCACCTTTGTGGAGTGGGACCACAGTTGCCGTACGCCACTCCTTGGGCACGTATCCTGTGGTAAGGCTGAGATTAAACAGCTGCCTTATGTGCGGGTTTAATTCCTCATTTAGCTCGTGTAGCACACAGCAGGGGACACCATCCGGTCCCATTGATGCTGTGTTTTTAGCTTTAGAGAGAGCAGCTTTCACCTGCGCATTTGAGATGTCTGGGAGGCTACACTCCGCTGGGATAGTTATCTCTCCTTTAGGGGGGGAGAGGGGCGTGAAGTTTGCACTGAACCTGTCTGCCAGTATGTTGGCAATGTCTGTGGGTTCAGTGATTTTTGTATCATTTTGGACTAATTCTGAGCATATCTGGGGGTTTCCACCCAGGTTCCTAACATAGCTGAAAAAGGCCTTATGATTGTCCTTTGAAACATGGCAATTTTTCTCTCAAAATTGGCCTTAGTTGATTTTATGAGTGCTCGTATTTTTTTACTAATAATGATCAGGGGTGACTTCCCTTTTATGGATTTTGTTCTATCATGTAATAGCTTTCTTCTCTTATTGTAAAGTTTGTTAATGGCTGGGGTCCACCAGACTGGATGTTTGTCCTTTATGGAAAGAGTCTTGGTTTTATTTGGGATTGCCTGATCCATGCAGTCCTGGAGGTGTTTATAGAAGGCATTTGTAAGGGCTTCTGCAGCTTGGGTTGTGGTTTCCACTGGCTCAGGGGCCTTGAAGGATACCACACCAGTCTTGAGTAGTGTAAAGTTTGCTTTAGAGAAGTTCTTCACTGTGGTCTTTTTTGTTTGGGGTGGGGGAGGGATGTGGATTTCTAGTGAGATTAGTTTATGATCAGATCTCACCAATGAGGGATATACTTCCAGTGTGGAGCATTTTGTCCCCATGTTTGTGATAATGAGATCTAGTATATTTTCTCCTCTCGTGGGAACAGTGACTAGCTGTTCCATGGCATTTGAATTTATGAACTCCAGGAACCGTTGGGCTAGAAAGTTAGGGCTTGAGTAATGTTCCCAGTCTATATTCGGGTAGTTGAAGTCACCCAATATGATGGTGTTTGGAGATACATTTATACCCTCCAGTGTCTTCAGGAAGGCTGTGTGGGGTTCCTGAGTTTAAGAGGGTGGCCTGTAGCATGCTACAATTTGTAGAGCAGTTTTGCCTATGGTTAGTTGCACCTGGATGGCTTCTGAAGCTTCGTGCATTGCCACCAACCTGGAGGTGTGGGTATCCTTTATGAATATGGATACACCCCCTCCTTTTGTGGTGTGGTCCGGGTTTTGGGGCCGGAACGCATGATATGAGGTAAAACCTAATAGTGCCGGGGTGCTCTCAGGAGCCCTGAACCAGGTTTCAGTTACAGCACAGACATCGATGTTCTCCATACTGAGAAGAGCCTCGAGTGCATGCATTTTGAGATTTAGACTTCTGGCATTGAGCAGCATTACCCTCAGTTTCTTCCCATTTTTGTTTTCTAGGGTGGTAGGTTTAGAATTTGAGCATTGCCTAAAAAAGGCACTATGGGAGTGGCAAGAACCTTAGCCAATATCTGGAATCCCAGGGGTGACAGGTGCAAGCCGTCCCTTGCGAAGCAGCGTGGCTTGTCAAGCATGTCATCCCAGGCAGACAGACACTGGATCCCCTTTGAATGACACCAGACATTAAGCCAATTGTTAAAGCTGATCATCTTGTCTCTATATTGTGGCATCATTCTTGGTGAAGGAAGGATACTGCTCAGGGTCAGGGTCATACCTGCCTGGGCTACATAATCAGAGAGCTCCTCTATGTCTCTTTTCATGTAGTCCAGGGAGGTACATCTCAGGTCGTTCACACCAGCATGGACAATGACTGTGTCATATTTGTACTTGCCATGGAGTGACCCGAGTGCTTGTGTTATGTGGCGGATTCTAGCACCCGATAGGCAGCTTACTGTGACCCTCTCCTTGTTCAGCCTGGTGAGTGGGACGTCAGTGTGTCTGACTATGGAGTCACCTATGACAAGTATGTTTGGTGTTGTATTTGGCCTTAAGGGCTGTGACTGCTTTGCACACTGATTTTGTGGTTTATGTGTTGCTTGTGGGGTGTCTTGAGGTAGCAGTTGCTTGGGTGTCTGCTTTGGAGGCCTCTGCTGTTTAGGTAAATTTTTACTCAGAGCCTCCGAGTATGTCTTTGTGTGTTTATTTGTTTGATTCAGTGGTGTGGTAGCATTATGTGAGGCTGGTTTTGTGGTGTGTGTAGTTGCCTTCTCCTCCTGTCTGGTCTTGCCAGTCCTGAGTTGAGAGAGCTCAGCCTCCAGTTTGGCTAAATAGCTGCATCTCTCGCAAGTATTTGTGTTATGTGGGAGGAGGGGAGGGTTGTCTGTGTACATGAGGCAATTGTAACATTGCCTCAATATTCCCAGATTCACCAACTGGGCAGGAGAGGATGCCAGCATCTGGCCCTTCGACATGCTAGAAAAATTAAGAAGTTAGGTATGAGACTATGGCGGACAAAGTTTGCAGATGACTGCAAACTGGGAGCCATAGTGGAAAGTATATTGGACACAGATATCCTTCAGAGGGGTCTCACGGAAACTGATAGCTGGTGCCAGAGCCATGGCCTGAAGTTAAATGCCAAAAAATGTATAGTCATACCCTTCGGGAAAAACAAGGTAACCCCAAGCTACTATATAGGCGGCAATCCACTAAGCACAGAAGAGGTTATCAGGGACCTGGGGTCCCAGGTTGACAGTGGCCTTTCTTTTGACACTCACATTGCTAAAGTGGTTAGAAAAACCTTCTACATTGCCCACCTGATCATGAAGGGATTCACATCCAGATCAAGTGAGGTTATTGTTCCCCTGTACTCTTCACTTATCAGACCAATGATCGAGTACAATGCCCCATTCGGGATGTATCTCACCCAACACCTGCAGCAATTGGAGAGACCCCAAAAGTTCCTCACCAAAAGGATAAAGGGACTCCAAAATCTGTCATATGCTGCCAGACTGAAGAAACTCCAGCTCTATTCAGTCGCATACCGCCTGCTCAGAGGTGACCTGTGCCTGACATACAAGGCCATGTCCAACCCGGAATTAATGGGCATGCTCCACCTCAAAAAATCCAAATCTACCAGATCCACTAGAGCAAGCAACTTAAACCTTAGCACGGATATAAATAGGACATGCTGGAGGGATAGATTTGTCACCCAGAGACTCCCTATGTTGTGGAATAAAATCCCTGTCCATGTGAGGCAGAGCACCTCGCTGGCTCTGTTCAAGAGAAATCTTGACCGGTGGATGGAAGATCGTAGGTTTACCCCGGGAATCATCTCTGTGTCACTGCTGGACAGAGGCACAACAAACTAATGGGCACAGTATTTTTTAACATAAGGGGTGGCGTAAGCCACAAAAACTCTGGGCTAGGCTTATAAGTGCCTTAGGGCAGATAGCCTAGTATAAACCTATGAACCTATGAACCTATGAGACTGAATAAGAGAGGACTTAGTAAGGAAGTGGGTACTCCTGGGGGGGTTTCGCAAGTGAGGGACTTTGTATAATACAGAAGTGACAAGTGCTGAGATTTTTTTTTTTTTTTTTTTGAGAAAAAAAAAAAAAAACTTTTAGGAACAAGTGCTGCGCTTTTTAGTCAATGGATATACTGTTTAGGTTACTAGTAGAGCAGTTCTAAGGGAAAAAATGAAGAACAGACTTTATGGAGCCAGAAAAAGTTTAACCTTGTTAAACCGGTGCTGCCCGATGCTGCTCTAGTGGCAACTCCGCACTAAATCGCGCTAAAGCACGCTAAAGCGTGCTTTATAGCAGGGGGCTGGAGAAGGCAGGAAATGACCCAAAATGGCCACTGAACTACAAGTTACTGTCTTAAACCACTCCTCTGAGGACAAACAGGCAGCTCAGTACTCCCCACTCCCACTGGTGAGTAAAGAAACTTCCCCCTGCCCAAACAAAGAAAATGGAGAAGTGCAGGAACCAAGACAAAGCCCAGGGATCAGCAAAATCTGATCACTGGAACAAACCAGCCAGGAAAGTTAGGAGAACAAGAAAATTTTTTGTTTTTTTCAAGTTTTTTTTCACAGACAGAACAGAAAACACAATAAATGCTTTGCTTTTCGATTAAATGCTATCAAAAGCTAGTACACTTGAGTGTATTAGCCTGTAGTTTAACTTTTAAGCAAACTTAAACTAAGAAGTGCAACCAACAATTAAAGCTTATAAAAACAGGAAAAACAGGTAATACCACTATAAAATAGACAGAAACAGTCGTCGAATAACACAAATGGTCGAAAAATGCAAGAAAAAATACTTAAAATCTGGAAAGTTGCTTTTTCCTTTCTCTGCTGCTCTAGGAACTCTGCTGGATACCACGAGGAGCTGTGCTGAGTTCTCTACAGCCAGAAAAGCCTTCCAAAGCGTGCTTTATAGCAGGGGGCTGGAAAAAGCAGGAAATGACCCAAAATGGCCACTGAACTACAAGTTACTGTCTTAAACCACTCCTCTGAGGATAAACAGGCAGCTCAGTACTCCCCACTCCCACTGGTGAGTAAAGAAACTTCCCCCTGACCAAACAAAGAAAATGGAGAAGTACAGGAACCAAGGCAAAGCCCAGGGATCAGCAAAATCTGATCACTGGAACAAACTAGCCAGGAAAGTTAGGAGAACAAGAATTTTTTTTTGTTTTTTTTCAAGTTTTTTTTTCACAGACAGAACAGAAAACACAATAAATGCTTTGCTTTTCGATTAAATGCTATCAAAAGCTAGTACACTTGAGTGTATTAGCCTGTAGTTTAACTTTTAAGCAAACTTAAACTAAGAAGTGCAACCAACAATTAAAGCTTATAAAAACAGGAAAAACAGGTAATACCACTATAAAATAGATAGAAACAGTCTTTTGTTTTTGGTAGGGAGGGACATTATTGTTGCTGAAAAGAGGAGTGGTAAACCATTTTTAAATAAACTATAGTAACATCCGTTTTAAGACAAGTAGGTAAGATAAAGTCAAATAATTTTACAATTTCTAAGACTGTGAAAAATGTAAAGCCTCAATCAGACAAACATATATATATTTTTCTATGGAGGAATGTGTAATTGTTGAAAAGAGGAGCAGTCAGCCAGTTTGAAATAAACAATTATTAATGTCAATTTTTAAGACATATAGCTAAGATAAAGTAAAATTATTTAATGGTTTCTAAAACTGTGAAAAAGGTAAGGCAAATTGTATTGTTTTGGTAGCACAAGAATTGGAACAAAAATGAGGGCACAGTAGTAAGGCAGGAAAACACAGAGACTCATAGGTGGAGGTCAAGGTGTGAAGACGGAGCCAATGATGTGAATAACTAGAAAACTGGTTAATCTCCTTATAGGTGTTTGTGCATTACAATGAGGAAAAAAATTATATTGCATAAAGGAAAAATAGTGAATGGCTGGAAAGGAAGAGTGGAAAAACTGAATTCATTGCAACTCTACTGCACTGTCAGACAATGAAACAAGAAATTCAATGACCCCATCTCACTGACTTTCACAAATATAAAAATAGCAAGCATTTTTGTTGGTGGGCAAGTGCCATTTTAGCACCTATATAGTGAGCTGCACTCTTCCCACCCTTGCATCTTCAGATATGCTAACTCCAAGGCTGATCAGCTTTGAGGGAAAGGAAAAACTCTTATACCCCAATGTTCTGTGATTTTGGAACTAACGCTACACCTACATGTGATGTAATTTAGTTCTGTTTCACGCCCAATAACATGAAGCTTATAGCAAGTTCCATCATCAAAATTAGTGTAGACAGGTAAATTATAATTATGGATATGATACATTTTTTCTGCATTTGTAGTGGAAGGCCATGTTGAGCCAGACTTTGACAGAAAGGTGATGACTGACAGCTCCTAAATCAATCCACAGGGAAACAGTAAAGATGACATCATTGCTCAGAAGAGGAAGGAGCAGCTGCTTGAAGTATGAACTTTTGGCAGTATTTTTGATACTTGATATTATACGTGTCTGTACACTTAAGCATCTCTCTACACAGTGAAGAATGTTCTGCTATCTCTCCTCACAATGCGGTATGTTTTAGCACCTGCAGGATGCTTTGGTGTCTGTTCAGTAAGCAAAATGCTTTGGTGTTGCAATATGTTTTGCCACTTGCCCTGCCAATGCACTGAACCTCAGGCTGGCAATGCACTGAGCCTTAACAATGCAACATAGTTTTATAACTATACCTAACAATGCAGCACATTTTGTTTTAGTATCTGCTCAATGAAGAACACTTTGTATCTATACTCAACATACAGTCTGGTTTGGTATCTGAAGTCAAAATGCAGTGTCTTGGAGAATCTCATATGCTTTTCCATTTGTTGTTATAATGTAATGTGCTTTGATTTCTGATCTCATAGAGCAGTATGATTTACTATATGCCCGTGTAATTCAGTATTCTTTGAGGTTTACTTTGGACTCTGCGCCTACAATGCATTTTCTTTTGGTAATATGGTATGTTTTGGTATATGTCATCATAATGCAGTAGGTTTAGGTTTCTGTGCTCGTAGTGCAGTGTACTTTGGTACCTAAAAGTAGTATGCTTTGGTTTCTGTCCTCACAAATCAGTACAGTACATCAAACAACTGTAAAGACCCCAGAGATTTCTGACTAAGAAGATCATGGATGTAAAACCCCTAAGCTACCAGAAAAGACTAGAAGCACTGTAGGTAAGTAATGGTGCTTAGAGACAAGGCCTGTAAAGCATGGCACACCACCAAATCCCAGGAAAAACTTCTACACTACAAACAGATAAATAAAATCAAACACAAAGTAAAGTACAGTGAAAAACTCCACTTCCACTACTTTAACTTACAGCAGGCAAAGCAAAATAATCATAAAAAATCTGGTCATTGCTCTAAACTCTACTAAATCCAGGCCAAAGTCAACAACTTACTTCCTCTTCAGAAGGCACTTCAACAGTGGCGAATAACTTTTAACAAATACTTGCTTCAAGCTGTAACATCACTTATCAAAGACAAGCCTATCATCCAATCAACAGCTCCATGAACAGAGCCTCACGGAAGCTCACTACTTAAACCTGTCCCTACTTCCACCATGAGAAAATCTCTCCTAAAACTAAAAACTACAAGCTCTGCTGCTGACAATCTTCCTCTTGAATTTCTAAAAATTGCAGATAAGGCTCTGTCACATCCAAAATCTATACTAATAAACAAATCCATTCTAGACTCGCATGCCCTAGACATTTGGAAGAAGACATACATATGTCTTAATCACAAAGGAGGGCCCTCTGCTGACTACTGTAAATTCTGACTAACAGCCATCCTGTCAGCATTATCTAAAATATTAGAAAAGTGCATCCATTCCCAATTACTTCAATATTTTAGCATAAAATCTCCCACACAACATGGTTTTCATCCCAACCATAGCACCACAACTGCATTACTTCCTTTGCTGATACCATTAATAAAAACAGAAATACCTGGTGTTATCCTTTTCCCTAGCCCTGTCCAAAACATTTGACATAATCACTCACCAGAAACTATTAGTAAAACTCTCCTCCTTGGGTCTTGCCCCCTCCTCCCTCTCCTGGTTTAACAGCTACCTAACAGATTCTAAGCAGTCAAATGGCAGTAAGAATACTCATCATATCTACCCATCACTGTAGGGGGGGGGCCACAAGGCTCCATACTTGGATCTCTCCTGTATAACATATTTACAAATGATCTACACACTGCCTCCAAGCACACCACTCTTGTAAAATATGCAGATGACTACACAGTCACCTGTACAGCATCTAACGTGCAAAAACTTCAAGAAATTACTCAAGAATCATTTATGTCCACAGAATCCTAACTAGACATCTCATGACTCCTGCTTAATCCCACCTAAAAAAATAAAACTACTTCTTCTCAACCCTAAAACATTCACCCAAGCAAAACTCTTGTAAAAATCACTTCATTAAATAACACCCTGGTCCCTGACTAAACAGGTTCCTAACACCAAACTCTTAGGAGTCACCGTCAATGACAACTTGAAATTTGGTGTATACTTCCAAACTGCTATTGAAAAAAAAAACACCAATAGTTCATCCTCTTATACAGACCAAAACCATATCTAACAGACAGAAAAGAGAAACCATCTCTAAAGCCTACCTCTTACCTACCCTACTGTATGCCTCCCCACTATTTACTAACCTACTATTGTCCACATAAACAAAGCTGGAACAATGCTACAATAAAATAGCTCACTTTGCTGCAAATCACCCCTTTATAACTCACCACTGTTATGCTGTTAAACAACTAAATTGGACTGAACTCCCGCATCACCTCCCATACAGTCAGCTCCTACTCCAGTATGTTACCCTGATACTTATCTGGCACTAAAAGGCATGTTTCAACACTACCACCCTACCAAAGCTTTCCACTCTAAAGACAAACTCCTCCTCTCTGTCACTAAAGCCCAAAATGCACTGGGAGCTTTCTATACTCAAACTCTGTAGCTGCCCTCTGGGATGCCCTCCCACATGCTCTCAGGCTTCTTGAAAACCAAGAGGTATTGAGAACACATGTAAGAAAACACCCCCCAACATCCTGGCTCTGTAGCTGTACAACTCCAGGATCAGTATAACATCTCTGCTTTCTTCCTTCTCTTCTGCTATACCTCTGCTCTCCTCTGCACTGTTACCAATTATCACTCTGTCTTCACCCACCGCACCTTCTACCTATGCCTCTCTTAACTCTTTTACCACTCATTTCATTTATATCTCAAAATGAAATCAACCATTTGCTATCCACTCTTTGTAAACAACTCAGTACTCTATTTTGTGACATTTATCCCACTGCATCGTTATTTATTTAATTATACCTGTATATTAGTATTAGCCTTACTACTGTATGTATCATTACTATCTTATCTTACTTTGACATTGTAAAATTTCTTTTAATTGTATTATGCCTGACATTGTTGATATTTAATAACTTAAAAGACTTTGATTGTACTTCATGTGCTGGAGCTTTTACCCCAGGCCTCCACTGAAAGGGGGCCTTTTATGTCCAGCCAGACTCCCCTGATCAACAAATGTAAAATAAATAAATAAATAAATAAAGACTCCTCAGAGTAGATCTAAGCCTTGCCTTTTGCACGTTAATAATTATCTCATGGCAGTTCAAATACAGTGCAGCAACTTCAAATAGGGACAAGCAATCTAAATGACACATGTACCAAGTGGAATTTAGAGAAAAATGGATTAAGCAATGCAGCTCAGATATATTTGGAATGAAACTTGGCTTAAGAATGAAGGCTGTTCATCATAAATAAGCCAAGATTCATAAACATTCAGCACACTATGAAGAGACATTTAATAGAGATAGTGGCAGGGCACCTGATATTGTTGATTCAGAGGTACTGATAGCGTGATTGCCTAATTCTAAACATCTCCATATGCAGTACATGCTGCTGACAGCTTAATGACAAGGAAATGAAGAACTCCATGCAAGTGATTCACAAGGGGTATGCAAACAGCTAAACCCAAAATGGTGGCCTGATTCAGAAACGTATGAAAGTGTGCTGTACCACTGTGCATATCTCTTTTTTAAACTGAGAATTGTGGTGAACATGAGATGAGTGATGTTTACTGCTGTAGGTGCTGTAACTTGGCAGCGTATGTTAATGGCTTCCGTCAGAGCCATTGTCCACAATGATGTGCATCTCAGCCATTAGTGCCAACAGAGGAGGCATATATATTGTCAATATACCACTTGTGTGACTAGCAGAATGTGGAACTTATCCATGTGGACAGAGAGACTGCATGGGCCTTTTTCAAACTGTGTTACTCAAAAGAGGATATTAAGGGGGTGCATGAAATGTCCATTCCTGTGCATACTTATATATATGTAGCTTTAACAATCTTAAACACGGGGACCTTTCAGTGGCCTACTACTGGGGACACATTATGAATGTTGCTGGCTTCAGCCTCATTTGAAGCAGTTCCTCAAATATTCCAGCACAGCAGGGCTAGACACCCAGCAGTATGAAGTCTAGATTGAGGTGACTGTCACTGTTGATTTCATGTGCAAAAATGGGAAAAAAAAGGGTCATGGCTAGATGAATGGATGGAGATCCACAAGACTGCAGAGCAGGGAACCACCACTATGAGAGCGTGTAATAGCATTGCTCATTTCCCTGAAGGCCAGGGAGCCAAAAATTGAGCACATGTTGCAACCAAAGCCCCCCTTGGTCCAGACAGATTGGGATACATTAACAGGAAGGGCTTCCACTCTCTTTGCAGCCTGATTATATTTAATATGTAGGCATTATGTATGTGTCTGTACAGCAACAAGGCAGTTCTCATGTTTATCTCATCTGGCGCATGTCCAACCTATACTAGGGTCTATATTAGAAGCACGAAAACCCTAAACAGCGAATGCTCACATGAGCAAAAATGCCGGGAATCAAAAGTGTGATTGTGGGGTTGTGTTACAGTGAGGAGTGGGAGATTTGCCCCTTTCCTCACTGTAGTGTGACCTCGGAGTTAGAATATATAGTTAGCGGGAGGTGTGGGAGGCATAGCCCCCCACAATAGCAACTTCGATCCCCGGCATTTTCACTCATGTGAGCATTCGCGGTTTAGGGTTTTCGTGCTTCTAATATAGACCCCCTATACTAAAAGGTCCTGTGAGGTGATTTTTCATAAAGTCTTCTAGCTGGTGGTTGTACACACCGGCTAGAAGGACAGTTCTATATACACAGATATCATAGTAGAAACGAGCAGGCCACATATAATATGATATACTGTTTGTTGTATGTTTGAGATGATGCCAGGAATACCCTACAGCCTTAGTCAATGACCTTTGTCCACAATTCCCAGACCATTGAGAAAATGACCTATAAAGTAGCATATCCTGAAACACATACTATAGTGAAAAAGGTGTTCAGCCTACTTAAGGGATGCTTCTGTTTTCTAGATATGTCAGGTGAGATGCCATGGGTCCTAGGGACACAGATACCATAAAGAACTTTCAGGTTGAGGTTGTTTGTCATACCCTGGTGAGGTTGTGTGCTGAGCCTGTGTCTCTACAACAGCCTCTGCTCCACTGGATGCAGGTGACTCACCCTCCTGTAGTTTTGCAGACAATGCCATTTTGTCATCAGATTGTGCCACATGTATGTTGCTATCATTGTCAACAATAGGTGTCCTGCTAATATCAGCCCTATTTTGCTCTGTCATCTTTGATCCTTACACACATAACACCACTATCTTCTTTCATGTATGTTCCATATACTCCTTTCCATGAGAAAGTATAAGAAAATACAAGTATGGCACATTTGAAATAGATACCTTCTTGTGAAGGTTGCAATGGTTGCAGAGTAGAAGTGCCTCGAAAGACAGACATGCAGGTGGACCTCAGTCATCCCTTCCCTTTAAATAAAGCAGAGTGTGCTATATTGTTGCGTATTGGGCATTATTAACCTAGTGCATCCCCAGCTGACACATAGGTGCTTGGTGACAACACAGATCCCACATGTATGCCACCCCTGAGACTAAAGGGACACTCACCCTGTATAACAAGTTTCAGCAAAAACTCTTCAGCATTTGTCAGGCACTTCTACATAGGTGATCCACCCTCATTTGGAGTCACATGGCACAATATTCCATGCTTTTTCCTTTGAATGGAGTATCATACCAATAAATTTTGTTTGAACCTCTTGTGAGGATCTGCTATGGCCACACACATCATTCATATCTTGTAATAGTCCCTTTCAATCCTGTAATGGTCCTGATATTGCTTGTTTGTGTCAGCTTTAGCCAAGAGGCATATGGCATATGTGCAGAAGGCCTGCGGTAGTACTTCATTATCCCTGGTAGGAAAATGTTCCAGGGATTGCTTCCTTCACATGGCCGTGCATATACACTTGTGGGCAGAACATGTCAGTCAGCATGTGCGTGTTTGTGTGTGTGTGTGTGTGTGTGTGTGTGTGTGTGTGTGTGTGTGTGTGTGTGTGTGTGTGTGTGTGCTGTGGGACAACCATTGTTATATACAACTCTCCAGTCATTTATGCACCTCCTTCTGTGATACAAGTGATACTTTGCACAGTCTCCCACTCTCTCCACCATTTCTGTGCTATACTCCATGGCTACATGTTACCACACTCATATATAGTTACCTGTTTAACAGTCACTGTTAGGGCTATGCACAGATTTCTTCCTTACATGCTGTAGCCATACCACAGCCTGTGGCCCTGGAACACCAAACCTCCTGTACTATGTCCATCACAATGTTTCTGTTGTACATGTTTAGCCTCTAAAACCAAAGGTTTGCCATTCCCATGTACATCACACTGGCTGCTGACAATCACCACAGGGGTGTTTTGCTGATGCATTTTACCAAGTGAAACTCCATTATGAATTCTGGAACTCCTTTTTAACTCTGTAAAGATACAGTTTTACAGATTCCCTGAAATTCTTGTATTCCACAGTGGTTCGACTTTGAGTGAGGTTGCACACGACAGCACAAGTACTTCATATTGAACTAATAATGGCATTCAGCACAGTGGTTATGCTAAGGCCACTGAGTGACACTGTTTCTGAATCACTGCTACAGCACATAGCACTATCTATACATACCAGTGGTAGTCATGCATGTCATTGTGACCACAAGGCATGTTATCATTACGCTCATGCATATGACATATGTACACTACAGAAATATAGTAGGACCATGATGCAGTACTATGTTGTGTGAGACATGACCTAATTTAAAATCCGTGTCAGTATGTGTAGGTGTTAATATTAAATGGCATGATAATAAAACATTTTTGAAGGTAAGTACATATCAGTCTTTAGGAATATCAACTTCAATCAAATGTGATCTGGTTGACTATTTTATGTATAGGTTTTGAATTACTGGTGGTGTTTTTAAGCGGAGGGTGTTTTTGTGTGTAGGTGTTTGACCATGGAGTTGGTAAAGTCCAGGATGGTTGTAGAATCAGTCACAGCCAGTTAAACAGCTCTGCTACTGAGCACAAAAGTTGTGGGAGTGCAGTGGGCTTGCCACATTGCATAAAACATTCATGAATTTTATTTTTATGTGAGTAGGTATTATAGTTCTTTCTATGTAGGTGTTCATTAGTGTGTGTGTACATGTGTTTGTTCAGGAACGTGTGTGTTCTGAATTATTTTTTCATACATTTATTGTATAGTTCATTACACTTGATATTTGAAGTCTGCTTACATATATATTGCACATGGGGCAGGTGTTTTTCCCCTCAAGCTTACCCTTGTTAGTAGCCATGGCTATTTCAAGCACTGTGGAATGCAGAGATCTAGTATGGTGTGCCACAGACAGCAAGATTTTCTTGATTTTCCTCAACAGGAACTTGCAGAAGAGTCTAATAGTGTAAAATGATAGGCCCTTGTGGAAAGTGGATATGTGGCACATGCTTGTCAGGATGGTGAGTAATTCTACTGACATCACCATTCTAGGAGCAGTGTTAGGATTGCTACAGTAACCTGAGGTTGTCCCAACCTCACCTGCTCCAAGAATATGAAACAAAGGTTATGGACAGAAAGACAGAGATGTATTTTAAAGAATTTTATTTACTTATTTTTTTTCCAAGTATGAGTTTGCAATGATATAACTTACCTGTTTTGCATATTTACCTAGGAGGTTATTTTGTTGTGCAGTGGTGAAGGACAGGGAACTGAGCATTGCTGGATGCTGCAGAATGTATCAACAACTCTCCTGGCTGTGTAGTGTGTATGCCATCTGTGGCAGTCTGCTGTACACCTTTACCGGTCTAGTTATATCAGAGGGGAAGGTGTGGCCATGCTTGCCTTGATCTGTCTGTGGCAGCCAATGTTTCTGGCTATGAGTCATCACTGGCCATCAGGGCTAGCTCTTAGCAGAGAGATAATGAGTCCCTTGTTTAAGGTTACCTGTATAGGACACTGGTGCCTCTGTCACAGCTTCTTCAGAGTGAGGTTAAGGCTATTCTTCTGATAGTGGTGCAAGGAAGTCTCCTCTGGTCTCCCTGCACCAGCTGGGGAGGCTGTTGTTCACTGAGGTGCAGTGGTAGTTTGATGCCTGCCTTAGCAATGTGGGGTGCCTTCTGGCATGTCTCATGGAGTAATATAAATTGTAGGATCCCAACCATGAGGCCAGCATTTGATTAGCCCGCCCCTAACATCAACTACCCAGATTTATGATGCCTGGGTTTGTTTTCTTCAGGGCCAGCTTGACATCTCATTGTGCCAGTGCTTTGCCCTATTCCCATGCAGGTTTTTTCTCTCACTTATGTGTCATTTTCTATTCCTTGCTTATTGTCTAACTAGTCTAATTAACCTTTCCCACCTCCAGTGTGTACTATATGGCCACTGTCTTTTCCACTTTTATGTTTCTATTGTCTATGTCTGTTTGAATCTATGTCTTATGTTTGCATGCATGGTCCTTCTACCTGCATTTTTCCTGCATCCCTCCCACAAGATTCCTCACTAGTTTCCCATCTACCTGCCCCCCTTTTTATATCTGAAAAAGTGGTCCTTTCCTGACAGACAAGTTACTTTCTCACCACCTTTCATATCCTCTGGTTACCCACTGCCTAAGCTACCCCATTTTCTCCCCAGTTATATGGTGAATATGAACCTAAGAACAGGGTTGGTACAGTGATGTAGCTGATGACAATCTGCTGCCTTCTTGAGCTGGATGAATGTGAGATGTTGCCATGTACAGTTACATTGCATATGTCAGCACACAATGACCTGTCTGTGCTGGCTGCCATTCACGTCGGTTCCATTAATCCTATCTTTCTCTTTATTATGTGGTCCTTTGCTTAGACTGACAGTGCACTTCAATACCTGATAAGTGCCTTATTAGCTAAGTGGATTTTCTTGCAGTGATAAGATCAGAAAATGACAGCCATTATTACTGTTACTCCAACAATCCTCAGAGTAAAGTAACGTATCTGATTAAAATATCTCCCTCCATCCAAGCTTTGACCTCAAATGGCTCATAACACACATTCACCTGTGTGTGTGTGTGTGTGTGTGTGTGTGTGTGTGTGTGTGTGTGTGTGTGTGTGTGTGTGTGTGTGTGTGTGTGTGTATGTATGTACATGTTTATTTACGTGGTAACACTAAATCAGGGTCTCTGTCAGGAAATGCAGAAATTATCTGTCAGGAAATTTAGTTTTGGTGAGCACTTGTCAGGTATTTTGAATCATTTGTGAGAGCTAACATATTTCTCAATTACATTTCTCAAAAGTTTATTGTTTCTCTTTGATTTCCTATTTACATTTAATTAATTTTGTTAGAATATTATTTTGTGATTTCAAATGTGACTACTAGCAGGCAGTTAGACTAATCAAAAGCTTCCTCTTCATGATACATCTTACAAGTAGTAAACAAAACATGTTAGCATTATTTTTATAAATGTGAAACAACAGACAAGTTTTCAGTTAAACTTTATTCACTGTGGTAAAATTATATATGCTTATTTTGTCTTTGCTGTAACTGCTGCTTACCTGTAAGCAGGTTTGTCTGCAAGATGATGTCAGAGAGGTAGCGCAGTGGTGTTTAAATTGCCAAGCCCACCATTCTCTGCCATTCTGGTGGTCAGCTCTGTGAAGGATCAGCATTGCTTCTTTTCATGAAAATAAATCCATCCATAGTTGGCCAACAACTAGGAAGTAACACGACGCATAAGTTAAGTAAAGGGAAAGCTATTCATTTTGCCCTGTTCCTCATGTAGTGCTATCTTGGAGTTGGTATATATCATTAGGGGGGTGTGGGGTGTGGTGGGTGAAGCCCCTCACCTCGGTTGTCTGTGTTCTTGATGTTGGCCAACTATGATCATTCGATGGATTTATTTTTGCAGAGGTTGTTGTTCATTAATTTTACCATTCAATGTTTATTGTTCGGTATTTAAATGTTCACAGTTTTTGAAATTCTGTAGGTGAACATGCACCCATCATTTACAGCATCAAGCCATTGCATACACTGATCAAAGTAGATAGGCTAACTGCTCTGCTTTCAGATTACCCTGATGAAAAAGTAGGCTCCTTTTTGATCAAAATTTTTTCTTCCTGCTTCTCCATTGGTTTCTCAGTACCCTTGGATTCTAAAGTAGTTAAGAACCTTTCCTCTGTAAAATGCAATGAGACCTTAAAGTTAATTGAGACAGGTCTCACAGAGTTGGGTCGGCTCATCGGTCTATTTTCTCATTCCTCATGACCCGCCTTTAAAGTGATGTGTTACAGTTTTTTACGTACTATGCCTTTGTTTTGAATGCTTTGCAATAGAAGGATTACTTACCATAGTGGTCATTGTTATGAGTCTTTTCTTTAGTGGAATTATTTATTTCATAGTTGAAACTGTCAAGACAGAGCTTCTTTAGGCATTCTGAAATGCGTTTTTCTGTAAAACCCTACCCCAGCATGATGTCATGTTAGGTTA
This sequence comes from Protopterus annectens, assembly GCF_019279795.1. NCBI lineage: Eukaryota > Metazoa > Chordata > Ceratodontiformes > Protopteridae > Protopterus > Protopterus annectens. Next base: position 50,632,669 of record NC_056731.1, on the reverse strand, counting down.
ACAATGCTAGAATAGAGCTTTAAATATTGAGGTGTGGCAGGCTTTCTTCATAGACTTGCTCCTATTTTTCCTGGGCTTTAACTGTGACAGGATAAAACAATGTAAATGCATTCCCATTCACATTCAGTTGTGTAATTTAATCACTATTGTACTAGGTGTTTTATTATTTTGCACTGCTTTTTAAGGAGTAACTGTTAAATTTGTGCACTGGTGAAACAGGTTTTATGTGTGTGTTGTACTGCTGTTGAAGTTCACTATTAAAAATGGCACAAATAGTGTGTTTTACTTCTATGGAAATAATTGCCCATTTATCTTATAATCTATATTAGTTGCACTATGCATAGTTCTCAACTTTCAAGAATATCGTTCAATGTTTCTGACTTGGTTTTCACAGACAGACATAAACATAAACACACACACACACACACACATACACACACACACGCACACACATGCACACACACTCATACACGCACACACATACACACACACACACACACTTGTGGAACTTGATCACAATAGTGTTGTATATTTAATACATGACTCCAATCTGCACATTATCATGGTCTTATCTCCATGATCTACTCCTAGAAATATGATCATTCCACCCTGTCTCTATCATCCTCCAAATAGTTTCAGGAATAAGCAAAGCAAAAGAACTGGTCTGGTTTAGAAGATGAAAAATGTAAATATAGAAAAAACTTCTAAAACTACACAAGAAGGAAAACAGAGCTGGTGTTGAGCACTTTTGTTCTTTAATCGTGACAAGCACTTCTTCAGAAAAACATTTTTAAAAATGAGTATGTAACTGGTAAGCAGTAAATTAAATATCCTTGTTGGTGCAAAGTAAGCAGCCAATAAAATGTGAAAAAAATTGTTAAATTAGCTGTAAATGATAAATACATCCTTTGAGCTAAGTCAAGACAGAAGGTAATAGAATGTTGCAGACAATCAGTTAATTGTTTTAGTGAGCCTGTAAAGTCTTTGAAAAAGAAAAACTAGGTAGTGGTGATGGAATTACTTCAACCATAGCAAAGCACACTTAATATTCGGAGCTTCATTTAGTCCTGGGAAAGCTTCTCCATAGAGGAATAACTGCATCTTCAACTCACAAACCTCCACTAAAGTATCCACATCTCCATAAAATAAATCTAACTGGGCTTTGCATTAGAGAAGTACCTTGAAGGATGGCCAGTAGCAAGTCCCACTCAAATCTTGCCTCCCCTCCAAGAATTCCAGATGTCTTCTTTAAACTACGAAATATTCATGTGTCTGCCGGCATGAATGCTGATGTCCATGTTGTGCAGGGCAACAAGCACACATTCTCAACAGTCTCAACATTTAAAAAGGGACATCAGTATAGAATTAAAACTTGTTACTGTAGTGCGCTTAGTGTGCACTGCAGAAATCTTGCATCATGCCTTGCAGTACATGTACACAAACTAATTCAAGTTACTCACTTACCTTTCCTTTGAGCATTAGGCAATCATAACATGTCACTGCATACAAGTGTATGCATTTTAAAAAAAGTACATTGGTAAGCAATCTAACAACAAGTAGCTGTTAACAGGCTGTAGAGTTAATGCTTTTGTGCAGTGGTGCTGCACTTTATCTGCTAAGAGTCATACTCCAGTTAAGAAAGGAAAAAAAACTTCTACTCGGTGTCTTGCTTGCTCATGGATCATTAGCCAAACATAAGGTGGTAAGAATAAAAAAAATTGAAATGAATGCACTAATACTGGCAGAAAAAAAAATGTACAGCCTGTCAATGACTTTAGTTGTTTCATGGAAGTTCATTGAATGCAGTTTCATGTAGTGGTTTTCATAGGAACACTGCAAACGGGACACCTTGCGACTACACAGTGGATCACATACAGCAGGATTTCTTTGCTTTATATTTCATTAAGCCATGTAATTGTTGTGCTTAATTGTCATCAAAAATATCATGTATAATAAACTTTAATTTCAAGAAATCCTGCAGTATGTAATATGGTTTATAGTTGCACCTGTTGGTTTTGTCTTGTGGCTCAGTCAACATTAACAATACTCAAGAGGCACAACCGCTGAATACAGTTGTGTTAGGAAAAATATCGGCAACCTAATGCAGGAGTGTTTTGGTTTGTATTGTATTAAGCCATTTGATGTTCATTGAAAATCACAATTCTTACTAAGGTATAATTTCAAATATTCAGGTAGTATGCGACACAGTCTGTTAATGCCCCCGTGCACGTGCTTTCTCGAGTGACGTTACTTAATTTGAAAAATCATATTCCCATACAACCCCATTCTTAAAAGACTCTCTGCTAGTTTCAACAAACTTATGTCTATTAAACACTGGACTTATCAGCCTGCTTTAAGACATTTCTTACCTGATAGTACTACACAATAAAACCTCTTTTTCTTACTATTAACAGTACATAGCCTTTTTCTGCTAAAGAGTTTTTACTGATTGTTTCTGGACGGTGCTTGCCTCTGGGCATGGCTTAACCCGCACCATTTGCCCTCACTTCACTCGGGCTCGCTCTGCTTCCCTACCCTGGCCCCATTCCCACCCACCCCCACTTTTCTTAAACTTATTAAACTAAACCACACCTTTATAACTCATTATCCTATAACTTGCAGCTATCTCATCCAACACACCCACAACCAATTATTGCTTTCACTTTCTTCCCACCACCTCGCAAACTATTATTTCATCACTCACATAACACTGTCTCCCCAACCACATCACTTTATGGGTACATTTCTCTCTACTAGACTGCACACACCAACCCACCCATATCCTTCTCCTATTTCCCTACTATTTCACCATGTCAGTTATCGCCACTCTTTTGAGCAACTCTCTCCTGCACATTATCCTCTACCTGGCCTCCCATTCCACTGCCTTCATCACATCAAACAACCCACAACCCCTCTGCTACACTCCCCACTATTACATACCATACAAAACCAAGTATCCATTTTTGCATCTGTTCTAAATTCTACACTAACTCTAACATATTACTCTTCCCTATAAATATGTTCTTACTCCCAACTCTCCTCCCTATCCAGATTTCTTTCATCGACTAATATCAAAGCTCAGACTATCTCTTGTTCTACACTCACTAACAACTCGAACTCCAAGCTGATATACATCCTAACCCAGTACCCACATAGATAATCCCACCCCACTCATTAATATCCACAACACATGCTAATACTACCCTCCACCTTCTTCCCCTAAATAATTCCAAATCAGACTTACTCATAACTAATTTTGATGTCAGAAGTATCACAAAAAAGAATAGTGAATTTCATGCTGCCCTAGCTTCCTACACTCCTGATATACCGAGACATGGCTAAAACCACACATTAAAGATGAGGAAATACTTACTAGTGATTATAATGTTATCAGACAAGATAGTCTGAACAAGCGTGGTGGAGGCATTACCATCATGTATAAAAATTTCCTCAAAATTGAAATATTAATCTGTGCTCCCCCAATCTATCAGAAGCAGAAATTCTAGCTAACCGATTTGAAGTAAATCCACATAAAACCATTATAATTATTGCCTCCTACCTACCACCGGGAAATAATCCACTTACCATTGAAAGTCTCTTATCCTGGGCATCCTCTACTTTCAACCAAGAAACTATAGTGCTAGGTGATTTCAACTTGGACTGGCTATCCTGCTCATCTGACAACCCCTCCAATTTTATCAATCTATTCAATTTCACCCAAACTATAAACTTCCATACTAGACTCGATAAACACACTAAGAAAGAATCTGTTCTAGACTGGATATTAACCAATAAGCCCAACTTTGCCCATCAGGCTGAGTGCCTCTCCGCTTCTCTCAGTGATCACTTCCCTACCTTTCTACTAAGGAAATGCATTCACTCCCCCCGTAATGTCATTTTCAAACGCATACGCAACAAAATAAAATTTTCCCAAACCATCTTAAATTCCCTACTTCAAAACTGCAACTGGTCACCTCTAAAATCACTCCACCTAGACCAAGCTGCACAATATTTTAATGGTACCTTCCTCAACATCCTTAATAACCTCACTCCAATAAGAAAAATACTCTTCAAAGCCAAAAACCTACCTTGGATAACCAGAGATGCTAAACCTCTCATTAAACAAAGGGATAGCACCTGGACTGCTTATCAAACCTCCAAAACCTCAGAAAACCTCACCTCTTACAAACAGATAAGAAACCTAACTAAGAAGCAAATATTATCTGACAAAAATGTTTATTTTCTAACAAACCAAACAACTCCCAATTCAGGGCAATGAAATAGGAATAAAAGAATCCACGACAACTGCTTCCAGTGACCAGCAACCACACCAAGCTTAGGAAAGTATGTTTTTATTACACACTGACTAAGCGCTTTCATCAAATGATTGGCTTCTTCAGAGTCAATGTCCACAAAACAACGTAACCATTTTATACATAAAACTAGTACCTTACCTCTAGCCAGAATCTTAGAGAAATGCATCCATAAGCAGCTCCTAGACCACCTCACTACAAATAACCTCTTATCTTGCTCACAGCATAGCTTCCATCCAAAACACATTACCTTCACAGCCCTCATAAGTTTCACTAATTACATCAACCTCCTCAAAAACAATGGACAACTAGCCTCTACTACATTTTTGATATGTCCAAAGCTTTTGAAACAGTATCCCAATAACTACTACTCAACACTCACCACTGGTTATTTAGCTACCTTACTAAATGACAACAGGCAACTAAATGAGTTAATAAACTCTCCACACTCCTCCCAGTCTCCATTGAAGTTCATCAGGGCTCCATCCTTGGCCCTCTCCTTTTTATTATATTTAGAAATAGTCTAAACACTGCCACTAAATTTGCTTCTATCATCCAATATGCTGAGGATGTTACTCTTATTTGCTCTGCTCCCACACTCCAAAAACTCCAAGATAAACTGCAAAAGTAATTTCTAGATATTGAAAATTACCTAAATGAACTTCAACTCATCCTAAACCCAAGCAAAACAAAATTAATGATCAACTACAACAGGAAACCCAAAGCAAAACCACCTCCTCTCTCCATCTACTCCATTAATGGCACTATAATAGAACCAGTTAACCAAACAAAACTACTTGCGTCACAATAGACAATAACCTAATAAATAACCTAATATTCAATAAACACATATCACTCACAGTTAAGAAAGTTCACATCAAACTTTGTGCTCTATATAGGGCCAAACCTTACCTTACTCAAAATGCCAGGCTAACCACAGCCAGATCCCACCTCTTATCTGCTATCCTCTACTGTTCTCAACTTTTCACTAACCTGCGCATCTGATTTACATATTCTTGCTACAACAAAATAGCAACATTTTCTACTAATATACCCAACAGGACTTATCATTGCCTTGCTCTTCAAAAATTACACTGGCTTGAATTTCCTAATCTGTTATTGCTCAATCAGCTGACCACTGCCCACTCTGTTATCCATGAACCTGAAAACTGCCCTGCACTCTCCAATCTAGGGCAGCTAAATACCAACCCCAGGACCCTTAGATCATCTGATAAACTTATACTCAAGGTTACAAAGTCCCATAATTTCTTTGGTGACTCTCTGTTATCCTTCAAAGTAGCCAAGCAGTGGAACCTATTACTCCAGAATATCCTAGAAAACACAGATAGTCATAGCTTCAAACAGCTCATAAAGGAATACTTTACTCAACAATGGCTATTTTCCTGTAATACTCCTGGTTAGTTTCTCATGCCATTAATCAAATATTTCTTTTCTGCTATCTTCTCCTTGTCTTACTTCTACAAAATGAAAATACCACAATGGTTTACTTTATATATCTAATGAGTTTCACATTACTGTCTGTAGTAAGGTTAGGAAATATAATGTTTTCTGTTTTTACATTCCGTTTTTATAAATTTTGATTGTTGGCAACTGTTAAATGTTTTTGTATATTGTTTGTAAATCTTTTTAAAAAAATGTATAATCTTTTTGTACTATTGTTATAGAGCTTTTCTCCCTGGCTCTCTGCTGAAAATGGGCTACTTGCCCAGCCAGACTCTACCCTGTTAACAAGTGTAAAATAAAATAAATGAATACGTTTTGAAACACTAAATGCAAAAAAGTGTGTAACAGAGTGTATGCATTATGTTTCCTGAGTGCCATTAATTAATATTCAAAATTACATGCTTCAGCAAAGTGTACTGAACAGAAATCATGCAGTATGTACGAGGGTCTGCATTTGCACTTGTTCGCTTTGAGTGTATGACACACTGCAGGATTTGTTTGCTTTCTATTTAATTCTCCCATGATGTTTTCCTTAACTCACATTGAAAATCACATGTCTTTTGAGCTGCAATAGAAAGAAATATCGCTGTATGTAACACATACCCCTGGATTCACAAATACTCCGTGTAAGACTAAATAAGTCTTACTTGGAAACTGCAGTTGAACGGTATGATGTCAGCGTGCCATGCATATTCATGAGGGTACGCTGACTCCACTCCAAGTCTAACATGGACCATGCAGGAAGGCAGGGTGCGTGTCTGACTGCTGAGCAGTCCAAATATCCACGCCCCTGCAAGTGTCTGAATTGTGAAATGTCAACACACATGAGCGAGTCCGCTCAAATGTCTACGTACCCAACACTACACTTCCTCACATTGTAAACCCCGAATACAGTTATAAAAAGTAAAACTTTTATTTATTTTTTCTAATTCCCGATATAGCTGCCCGTATTTGCACGTGTTTGCGCGGGTGTGCCCATTGCTTAGCTGCAGTTAGCAATGTCGACACTGAAGAGCATAATAAGGAATGTTTATGCAAATGACGCCAAATAGCAATAGTGTTGTGGTAGAGCCTTCGCACAAAGAGGAGGCATGCACGGTTCGAGTCCCACCACTCCCCTTTCTATTTTATGTTTTAAATTAGTAGATGAAATAATTCCTGACATATATGAATACAATTTTACTAAAAATCATTGAAATGGCCTATGCATCAGTGAACAAAATGTATATTTATAAATATAAGAAGGATCCTGACAAATAATTGCCCGAAGTTAGGCAGCACTTTACCCAGCACAATATAGTTGCCCATAGTTAAGCAGCGCTTTACCCAGTGCACTATAGTTGCCCATAGTTAAGCAGTGCTTTACCCAGAGCAATATAGTTGCCCATAGTTAAGCAGCGCTTTACCCAGCGCAATATAGTTGCCCATAGCTAAGTAGCGCTTTACCCAGCGCAATCGGTTAGCTCGCCGTAGGGCAACGTGGAGCAACATAGAGCAAAGTTGCCTAAACACAGCCACACCCCCTAGCCTGTCTGGACAGTAATAAAATAAAAAGCAATGACAAGGTTCAAACCAAGGACACTGTGCACCATAATCAAAGTACGGAACCACTAAGTCATGACAGCTTAGGATAAACAGCCACTGTTAACATACATATACTTATAAATGGTAGACTAACCATTGCTAAGCAGGTCTGCAGTCAGCCGAGAATTTTCAAAAATGGCCAATCACAAAAAAGTGCGGGAAATGCGGCATATTTAAGCTCTATAGGCGGGAATACTTGCCCTAACTGATTGTAGCTCCCATCTGCAGTCAGAATGGCTGGTGCTGGAGAGGGTACACGCTTTCGACTGCAACATACATGGTTTGGCTCCTTGTCCACCGTCATGAGTCAAGGCTCCTGCAGGGCCAGTTCCAAGGGACGGAGTACAAAGCAGAGGCTTGGAACCGGTTAGCTCATGATCTCACCAGTGCCACAGGCATCCCTCGGACTGGTGAGCAGGTCCATCACCACCATGCAGACCTGAAGAGATGGAAGCAGGACCTACTGAACCGATGGATACAGAAGGCCCGTGGGATGCAAGATGCCTCACTACTGAGTAGGTAGCCATGGAATGCAGTATGTAAGACATGCTAATTTAGTCTATATAATGGATAGGTATGTCTCAATATCCCTTCATTTACTTCACAGCTGCAGGTGTCCATGCTGTGAATCAGCAAGCCTATGCAGACAGGCTGCTAAGGCTGCACCACCACGCAGGTTAGTAATTATTCTGCATGTATTGTTATATAAAATAGGTAAGAGAGCCTGAAAAAAAGTGTTGTAGCCCAATAATACAGCCATAAAATGCCCTGAATAATTGCTCTGCATGTACTGTTATATAAAATAAGTCAGACAGCCAGAAAAAGAGTGTAGTAACCCATTAATAAAGGTAAAATAAGTCCGGAATAATATCTCTGCATGTACTGTCATATAAAATAAGTGATTAAGCCAGAAAAAGAGTGTTGTAACCTATTAATAAAGGTATAATATGTCTTGCATATGTCTTCTGTATGCACTGTAATATCAAATAAATGAGAGAGCCTGTAGAAAAGTGTGTAATGTAATTAATAAAGGTATAATACTTGGAGTGTGTCTTTGTCACTTACTTTGAAATGTTGTTGTACCCTTGCATTATATAAATAGTACTGTTGTATTAAGTGCTGTCAACCCACAGTTGGGCAGTCCCATATAAAGTGGATGATGGAAGTGCCAGTAGCTGTGAAGCATATACACAGTCCTCAACAGTCGGTTAATGGCTGGCATGCATGGGTAAATCTGGCACACGAGTAGCTTGTTAATGTGTTCCCCAGAAATGTGAGTGCGCTACACGAAATGTAGGGCTCTGTAGAAATGTAACTGAAAATGTCACGGGAACACATCCAGATATGTAGATATATAAATATAAATAAAATAAATAACTATGTAGCAGTAACATCTGCATCTTGGAAGTTAGTAAGTCAGATATAGGTCAGGTATATAATGAACTAGCCAAACCCATTACACAACCTAACGCATGTTGCCTAGTGTAATAATACATGTAGGGGATATACACCTGCAGTCAATAGGAATGTAGTGTAGACTAAAAGTACTTATAAGATGTTAATGGAGGTTTCTTTCTACAGCCTACTGTATGTGCATAAACAATGCAATTCCACACCTCATTGGGTATGTCTAATCTCAAAACATTTGTTGGGACATATGTCCTATTGTTCTATAAATACCTGCATTTACTTTGATGCATGTGCCCTGTTCAAACATCACAATCTTGGTGGCCTATTGCCACCAATCATCCCTGCATGCTGTTGGAATGTCCACTGTCATTCAATATATGCATGTGTTATGCTTGCTGTTCAACAGTTGGAACACTGGTGTGTTGGGTTAATGGGAATATTACTGCATGCTGTTACAACTAATTTGGAATGCTGTTGTTTATGTTGTAATTAAACACACCTAATCACAGAACATATGGGAAGGCCGGTCCCAGCAGACCCAGCTGTCCCTCCTCAGCTGGCAATTACACCTGGCACCAGCAGGTCCGGTGCCCAGCCCGGGCTCCCCTCCTCCATTGGTCCTGTGCCACCTTCGGGTGGAAGCACAGCAGGGGATGGGGCTCACCCCCCCGTGCAAGCATGGGTGGAGAAGGGCCACCTATCACCCTCCAAAGGGTCCGGGCTGTGATGCATAGGGAGATCCAGTGTTCAGTCACTGATCCCCTATGCCAGCTCAAGGCAAGAGTGGCGCAACTCACGGGTGAGCCTGCCCCTCCTACGCAGTCCCCAGCACAGCCACCCTCGGGGCTGTGAAGGTGCATTGGTGACTGCCCATGGGTGGGGATCTCATTTCCACTGTTACCATCTGTGGGCTCATGGGCTTGCGTTTTCCAAACATCCGTCCCTGTCAATTGTGTTCACCCACCCCATGTGTCATACTCCGCCCCTGTATGCGTCTTGTTTGTCTTGTCTGTTTACCTCCCTAACCTATCTCCCCAAATATACCTACTTCCTCTACCTCACTTTCCACTCTCACCTGAAAAAAAAAAAGGGCAATCTGTTCCCACAAAAAAATTACACCCCATACATAGCTGCCCCATTTCGCACACATGTCGGCTGGACATGTAAACTGATAATTATAATTGGCAGTACAATATACTTTGTTGTCCTCACCCCTCTCTCAGGGGTGGAAGGCTTTAAATTTCACTACAAATGTATTGTATATGCACAGCTGTTGCTGGTAAAGAAATGGGCAGCTATGGACCTTCCCTACATCCGTCCTGCACATCCCGAGCTTGTTTCCCTACTGTCTTTCCCTCTTTGTGCCCCCTTTTTCACCACTTTCCTGTCTCCCCATTTTCTTTTCTTTCAAAGAAATTAGCGTGGGGGTTAGTGGGAGAAAGCACTTTTAAGCAGTAGTTAGCGGGTTTGAGCGGGTGTGCGCATGTGTGCACTTAGCTAAGAATTGCTAAGCATCGCGCAAACCCACACAAACCCGCTTACAACTGCTTAAAAGTGCCTTAGCCACTCTGCATGGCAGGGCCCCTGTTCTGCTGAGCAGCAAAATAAAACACCTCTGTCAGTCTCGAACCCCGGACCATGGACACACTACACTGCATGAAGTACCACTAGGCCACAGTAGATATAAAACAAGTTGGTGCTGTAATAAATATATCATGCATTACAATGAGTGAATGTAAAGGGAAAATAGGAATGTCATAACTCAAATCTTGCTCTGTGGATCTTTACCAGCAGTTGTTGTGGAATTGCATGACATGACTGTGAAAAGAGAACCAGCCATTCTAGCAGGAAATAATGTTACAGTAGCACTTTAGAAACCCCACACAGTATCAGAGCAGGATAAACACTGGCATATTTGAATAGGGCAGAGGCCATACTTCCCAACTGTGACTGCTTTTCAGGGATGTCCCTGATTCGTTAACAAATGTTAGCTTTGTCCCTCAGAATCCCTCTGAAAAGTACTGATGGTAGGCCGAAAAGTGGGGTATTACACTTAATGAATAATGTCAATAAGTAAGAGTACACACTGCATGCACATCAGAAAAGGTGTATTAATACACATGCTCTGATTCTCTCACAGTCTCAACTTAATGTCTGTAATATATTACAGGTGTACCCCACTTATATGTACCTTTCCCTGAGGTTGTTCAAATATATACCTGAGTGTATCAGAGGCCTGGCAGAGGCAGAAACACACAGGCATTTCAGATTTTCTGCTGTTACACACTCTGCAAATAGCTTTGGAACATGTCTCACAAGCATACCCTTATGTAGGAGTACAACACAGAAATATCAAAGGATGTAGCCATGTACTGTTAGCAACTAACTGTGACAATGCCATTGTTCCAGTGCAGAAAAGACCGGTGTGGTGCACAGACAAAGAATAATAGGCTAACCTCTGGCTACCATCTGGATATGTCCACAAGTGGGAGCCATGCAGACAGACTACTTGCCTTGTTAGACTAACGGGTACACAACAACCCTGTATGTTCAGCAAGATAAACATCACACAATAATATATAATGCTCTCTGTACTTCTGCACACCTACCCAAAAGAACAATATACCTGTGTATTCAGGCTCTACCAAGAATGTAGGTAGGCATACTCAGTACTGAAATGTGTCCAGTTGTCTTAAGCAGCCTGTGCTAATGTCAACACAAATAAACAACAAACTGCAGAAATGAGGTAATTAATATGTACAGTATAGTAGTTCACAAACAGTTCATGTGCCAGAGGAATACATTGCAATAACTACTTTTGGATGGCAGTTAATTGTCTAATTAGAAAAGAATGTACATACTCCCATGTATCTTGTGTAAGCATTTGGAGGGGGTGAGTAACATTCTACACTGACAAGTGTACTAGAAGCAGCAACATTCAGGTTTGCGTACAACATGCAAATCACTGGCTACAACCCTAGCTTCAGAGATAAGAAGTATACCAACCTTCTGACTGACACAACGGTGTCCACAGCAAACAAGCATGGGCCCCACTTTGGAAAGCTGAAAGGGCTACGCCTACCTAACCTAGCATTTTATAGCAGTGGGCTGCTATGACAGTGAATACTGCAATTACCACACAGCAGGCTGCATGCAATTAGTAAATGGTGGGCACCAATTGGTGCAGAGGCCATCACATGCACATGTGCAGATACCTAGAAAAGCAGGCTGTACTTGCTGTCTACACATGCAATAATCTTATTGCAGCAAGAGAGAGAGAGCGAGAGGGAGAGAGACAGAGACAGAGACAGAGGCAGAGACAAAGACACAGACAAAGACAGACAAAGAGACAGAAACAGAGAGACACAGAAAAAGAAAGAGCAACAGAGAAAAAAAATATTTCCTTTAAAAGCAAACGGAACACAGCAATACAAATGAAAGGTATGTAACACATATGTATTTGCTGGCATGTAGTAGATGTTTATGAAGAGTACTCTACATACTGTGAATCATCCATATGTGGCAGCAGTACGTATCTCTATGTATCTGTACATGTGCATAGGGCAAGGGACATACTGCAACTGTTTGTGAAGGGTGTATATATATATATATATATATATATATATATATATATATATATATATATATATATATATGTTGTTGAAGGTTATGTGCATATTTCTATGTAGGTTGTAGTATGTGGCAAAGAAAACAGCATGCAGTGCTGGTATATGACATGTGGTGGTTAAACGCTGTGGGTATGCTCTGTCAGTTTTGCAGTGTTGCAGCCAGTGAGGCCTGCTAAAGCTACATGGGCTGAAGACACCTTCAATGCAGTCTGCACAATACTGTGCAATATTATTACATAACTGTATATCTCACAACTGTCGCATAATTGATATTCCCACCATGAATAGTGGACTGTATATGCTTCTATATGTACATCTATATGTACAGCAATGGATGTTTATATGTATGTATGTGTGTATGTATGTATATATATATATGTATGTATATATATATATATATATATATATATATATATATATATATATATATATATATATATAGATAGATATATATAGAAATATATGGATATATATGGATATATATATATCTCTATATCTCTATATATATATGGATATATATATATCTATATATCTCTATATATATATGGATATATATGGTATATATATATATATATATATATATATATATATATATATATATATATATATATATATATATATATATATATATATATATATATATATATATATATATATATATATATATATATATATATATATATATATATATATATAGAGGGAGAGAGACATGGGGCATACTTACTGCAACAGGTGCCTGGCGACCAAGGTATGGACTGAAGCTCAGTGTTGACACTGCAGTGTCATCCCTTCTTGCCAGAACACTGTGCCCATTAACTACCACATAGGTGGTAGTCTACCTAACACCAAAGGTGTGATAAGGGAACATGGGACACAGGTGGACAGTAGCCTTCCCTTTGATAATCACAGTGCCACACTGGTCATGTACTCTGTCTACGTGGTACACGTCATCACAAAAGTTGTGTCATCTAGGGAAATATAGGTCAGTGTTCCCCTCCACTTATCACACTTAAAACCCATTAGAGAGTACAATGCCAACTACAGCAACTGGAAAGGCCACACACATACCTCACAAAGAGTAATACCAGCCTCAAATAGATGCCCTATGCAGACTGACTCACAAAACCACAGCTACACTGTGTTGCATAGCGCCTACCCAGAGGTGACCTCTGCCTAACATACTGAGCTATGTCACACCCATAGCTGTTGGACATCCTCCACGTAAACATATTACAGTCCCTCCCAGATACACGCTCTAGCGCCCTACACCTTGTCAGCTCACTAAACAGCACATGCTGGAGGGATACATTCCCATCTCAGAGACATGCCATACTCTGGAACAAACCACCTATCAATAGCAAACAAAGCTCCTCATTAGCAGTTGTCATAAATACTCCTGATGATTGGTTGGGAGATAGGAAATACACCCCAGGAATCACCTCTGTGGCTCTGGTTGACAGGGGCAAGTGAAATTAAATTACATGTGTGTCCAAGGCCAGGGTAGCATATGGCTAGGCTGCTGTATGCCCTAGGGCCAATAGCGTATTACCTACCCATGACACGCTGCACACACACATGTACTTAGTGCAATAATTGCTATGTGAGGTTGACTGAGTGTAATGGTGAATGTGCTGGTGAATGCATGCAAGGTCTGTAAAGGTGTGATAGCTTAATGTGAAATTGTTTCTGTCATGGTAGTTTGTGTCCTAACTGTGATCCCAGCAAAAGATGTGTATGCTATTGCTAGGCAGAAAAAGTAGTATGGCATATGGTGTGACGTAGTCCCTTGTTGTCAACTGTGGTGTCCCATTGTAGGCTAAAGCAATATGTGTATGCTTAGTGAGTTCTACTGCTGGTGAATCCAACTCCCATATGAACTGTAGTACTACCTGAACCTGTGGGCCTAAACAGTACAGTATGGTGTATGTTCACATTGCTTGGAAACACTGTTTTGTGTGTTCCCTGTAGTCCTCACAGATTACATACCTCAGGCATAAGGTTTTGTAAGTAGTGACACACATTACTGTATGGTACACAGGTAAAGCTCATCTGGGTTGGCATGCATTTGTGTGTTGTATGTATGTCTGAGGTGTATGTAATTATGCCTGTACCATGCCCTCAATCATATCTGTGTTACAGGGTATACGTGTGTATCTAGCAACATGTATAGTCTAGTACAGCAGTATGCCACCTATATCAACAAGTGTGCACATATGTTAGGCAGGGGTTTGGCATCAAAGACTACTGTGGTATAATGGTAATACTGTAACTATACTTTACATTCATTGCAATGGATGACATCTTTCTTCATGCATTATCTTGATATATACCTCCTGTGGCTAGGTGGTGCATTGTGTCACATACAGTGTGCCATGTACTGTTGTATAGTCTTACATACTGGTTTCACTTTGTTGCTGTGCGAACATGGTTTAATATATAGAACGTGCCAGGCACTGTCAGGCAGTTGTGGACTGAGCACTGATATGTGGTATTAAAAGTGTGTATCTACTGACAGCCAATAGGTTGCTATATATGGCATTTCATTGATATCTCTACTTTAGAATGTTAAGTGTGCCACATGACTTGCTCACAATTATTGTTTTATTGTCTTCCAGGGACATGTCTCACCATTGCAACCCTGCGTATTCCCCTGAAGAGGAGGAAATAATCATATCCTCCCTACTACAACATCACACCCTGCTGTTCTCCAGAACCAGCCAGGACCAGCATGGGCGCACTGCACTGTGGCAAGATGTTGTCCTTCGGGTGAATGACGTAGGCATGCATAACTGGACTTATGAGCAGGTACGCCATCACTGCAGTGATTTATTTAGACATGTCCGTCAGCATGCCTCCGATGTCCACAGACAATAGCTTGCCACAGGTGGTGGTGCAGCATTACATCCACCCCTCACCAGAGTGGAAGAGCTGCTCCTCAGCGTGGTGGCTCCTGGCCAACCACTACAACAGACATGTGTCATCATGGAGGCCAGAGTCACCCAGCAAGTTAACTCGGAGCGTGCAGGTAACATGGCATATCTGTAGACTACTGTTAGCTCGATTGTCAGACCATGCATATGTCATATGTGTACTGTGTATTTAGAAGATGTGGAGCCTGGTGTTGTGCAATACTGATAATTTGGAACATAATCTGTATGCCTGTGACTATCACCCATTGTACTACTGTAAAATTGCAAACTCACAGCAGCAATGCCATAGTTGTTGACACTGACAAACTGTCTCATATCCTTGTAGGTCCCTCTTGTGTGACAGCAAGACAGCAGACCCATGCTGGTGAGTGTTCTACATTTAATATAGCAAATAACATGTGCATGTCATGGGTGAGTTGTAGGCCATATACACATGTAAAACACCTACACATAATGCATGCTCTGCATGTTTTCTGTGGGACTATGCACATCCCAGTAACATGAGTAGCTGCCTCAAACACATGCAATACACAGAACATCCCAAACAATTGTGGTACACTGTAGTAGACATTGTATAGACAGAGTCAATACACATGCACACAACATACACCACTTTGTCATACGCAGTAAGTGTTAATATGATACACATGGCATATTTAGACACCTGCTGTTAGGTCAGACTCCAGTATCCCAAATGTCATCCACACAGCACACATACTATACCTGAGGGATAGAGGCCTATCATGGGGCGGTGCAACACTCTTCAACACACAACACATTCATGTTAGGCAATGCTCCCTATTGAGCACCTTACATACCCATGTAACAACTGCCTGTGAAATGGTTAATGTAGCCACAGTGCTGCAGTTCAGGTACAGCAAGATAGTTGCCAGTGTGGCACACATTAGTGGCCTTGAGTGACCACATGATGCTGCCCAATGATGGCTCATGGTACTACACTACATCCAGTTACAGTAACTACAGTACTACACATAACATTCATTGCTATACACCTGACAGTTGTGTGCATCCAGCCATGGTATGTATACCTATGAGTGATGGTGCACAGGACATTGAAAATCATTTAATACTTGCACAGCAATGTTGTGTCCATGTACACATTGTGTTCCAGGGTGAGGCCAATCATTGAACAACACACATGCATCAAAGACATGTATACTGTTATTAACAAGGACTCTCTACACTCGCACTGCATGCTGTTGAGCAACACACATCCTGCATGCTGACACGTGTGATAGGACTCTTTGGCTTGTGATACTGTACTCCACCATCAACCACTAATGAGTATGTTCTGGATTGCTGTTGGTGTGTGTGTGTGTGTGTGTGTGTGTGTGTGTGTGTGTGTGTGTGTGTGTGTGTGTGTGTGTGTGTGTGTGTGTGTGTGTGTGTGTGTGTGTGTGTGTGTGTGTGTGTGTGTGTGTGTGTGTTCATGTGCATGTGTTCATGTGAGTAGTGTATTTGTGTTCATGTGTGCATGTGTGCATATTTTCATGTGTGCATGTGTTCATGTGTGCATGTGTTCATGTGTTCATGTGTGCATGTGTGCATGTGTGCATGTGTTCATGTGTGCATGTGTGCTAACATTATGTACAGATTGTAAAGTGTGTTTCCTGTCTTCCTCTCACAGGTGCTATGTACAGATTGTAAAGTGTGTTTCCTGTCTTCCTCTCACAGGTGCTGAGGTTGTGTTGGTTGAGTGCAGCAGGGAACCTGAAGTCACTGCCACAAATAGTGGAAATTATGATACATGTGTTGTGGCACAGGCAGGTTTGACAGGGTCTGTCGTTGGTCGGCCAATCGACAGTACACAGCTTTCTACCCCATCTATGCGCACATTCATACTGCCAATACATCCCTCATCACCAATGGCCTTAGCTGAGGGACAGCATACAGTAGGCATTGACCAGGATAGTGTAGTATCTATGGCACATGCATCCCCTCACAGCAGCCATACCCAGATTCCTGGAATGGTACCACATAGGCAGATGTCCAGGGGTTCTTGTGGGAGCACTGCTGGTCATAATGCCCCTGGCAGACGTGCCCCCACAGGTCTTACAACCTCAGGCATGTTCCAGGCTGTAATGCAGGCACAGGCACGTATGGAACGGTACACCAGACAGGGACTAAGGACGCAGAGGGCCCATAACACCGCTATCAATGACAGTATCCATAACCTTGCCGGTGCCATCCGTAATTACACCGAGGTCATTGATAGACGTTGGGGGGAGACATTAGATGTCCTCCGCAATGTCATGTCCATGTGCCAGGACAGTGCAGGATGTCTGAGACGTTGACGTGGACGTATGCCAGCAACATCATCAGCTGGCAGTCATCGCAGATGACACACAAGTCACAGCCGCTCCCGTAGTGGCAGTACCAGCCCCAGCAATGTTGGGGCTGGGCTGTCAATAGACCGTCCTAGAAGACCACGTGCACGTGGCTCTGGTCAGTCCCAGCAGGGACATGGGTCCAGTCGACATCCCTCTGCCTCTGATGATAGTACCCAGTCTGGCTTAGTACCCGATACTGTCCATGGCACCCCTGCCAGGCACAGGTACTGTCCGTGGCCAGAGATGGTGATCCGTACAGCCTGGCAGGTACAGTCTGTGGCTGTCCCACAACCTCCCATATTTGGCAGCCACATGGTGGAACTGTGTGCATGCAGACACACACACATAAACCAAACACCTAGGGCTAACACATACACACACACATTACATCAACATTGACCCATGCTGTACTGTTGTCCCTCACACACACACACACACACACACACACACACACACACACACACACACACACACACACACACACACACATGCACACACATGTTGTTTGGATGGGTCAATGTCAGGCTCTGGCAAACCAACAACACACCCTGTGCATATGATGAAACTATGCCACCTCCTGTCATCTGTAACATTGATGCAGGAACAGGCTAACATGGTGCTGATGCACAGGGTAACTTAATAGCAGTGTAGCAATGTTAGCATGTTGTCAACAGTAAAGTGTAATGATATCCTTGTAGGTATATCTGAGCAGGCATGATGCATTAAAGCTATGATTATCAATGTAGTATTGTTTACACCAGTGTTAATTCCATAAATGTATTGTTCACCCATGTGCCACTTGGCTGATGTGTGTAGTTCTGGCAGCATGTGTTGGTGAGTGGACAGTACATGTGTGATGTGTGCAGTACAGATTTGCAGGTGTACATTTGTGAACAAGGTGGAGGTGCACTGTCTGCATGTACGTTCATAGTGGACACATGGGAAGGGTGACATGCCCTGTATTACACAGTGTTAACACTTAATAGTTTCTATTGGTGGCCAGTATGCATTTTACTACACATATGTTTTAACTTGGGTACACATGTGTGGATGACATGGTTTGACAATATGCTGTGGGTGATACTGTTACTATCTGTCATTGGTTTGCATTCTAGTAGTATACACAACCTCAACAGCCTGACTATAACCAATCGTTAGATGTTGTCTTGACAACTGACACACAGATGTAGGAAACACAGTAGCATTTGGACCCTTCCGGTACTATACTATACCAGTAACCAGTGGTATTGACCGCCACCCATTCCTGGGACCACTCCTGTTTGGCATGTAGCCCTCTTAGGTACAAGCAAACACACTAGAGATATGTCCGTCCACATCTGGTAATGCATACAGTGGCCTACAATGCATTCTCCGGATGAGACACTTATCCTCCACAAGGGTATCATACAGACAGATAACTGTTGTCCAACCCATGCTGTAAAGCTATAAGCCAACTATAGCATAGTCATCCACATTTACTAAATATAGTATCCCGACAGTACCACATAGGTAGTAGCCCACAACATGTAGAAGGGGTACCGATGTGTACATACAGCCACGTGTTATGTCATTTCCAAAGGTATTCTGAAGTCCCTCAATGTATCACATAAGCAATAAGGGGTCTGTATGCATATCCACAAAGTTGTTGTACACCTATAATGAATGTCCATTATTGACAGACTTTGTTGTGTTTGAACATGTCTGAAATATACCCCAGGCATGAACCCTCACTCACACAATTCTATAGAAATTGTCATGGGTGTGTGTGACACAGATGACCTAGGCCACAGATCACTAAAGTGGCTGGCCTTGTCACAAACATACATATGTGACCAAAGGTCTGAGAAGCAGCAGCACAATCTGTCATAGGTAACAGATGTATTCATGTAGAAAGCAGGCTTCACACTTATGAACTAATTGAGGTCACATGTACATATATGTATTTGCACTGGTATGTCATACAGTAGTAAAAGCAAAACCCACAACACATTGACCAACAGTGTCACACACACACACTCAGCAATTGCAGGATTCGAACACCTACCTAACTATGTTATGATACTAGAGAGATACGCATTAACACAACGCACTATATGCTTTACTGGGAGTTTTCATTTTCACTGCTGTATTTGTGGGATGCTGACATCATCAGACTTGCCAAAGAGGTATATAACTCTTTTAAGGTGTTTTCCTAGTCTCAAAAAAGGGCACTCCTCTCAAAGTAAATCACACACAAACATACACCGCCCACACACACACACACACTCAGCAGTTGCAGGATTCAAACCCCTACCTAACTAGGTTACGATACTGCAGAGATACACATTAACACAACACGCTACATGCTTTACTGAGAGTTTGCATTTCCATTGTTGTATTTGTGGGATGCTGACATCATCAGACCTGCCAAAGAGGTATATACCTCTTTTAAGGTGTTTTCCTAGTCTCCAAAAAGGGCACTCCTCTCAAAGGGAATCACACACATACACCCCCCAACACACACACACTCAGCTTTTGCAGGATTCAAATCCCTACCTAACTATGTTATGATACAAGAGAGATATGCATTAACATGACGCGCTATATACTTTTCTGGGTGTTTTCATTTCTCCTGCTATATTTGTAGGATGCTGACATCATCAGACTAGACATGGTAATGTGTGTGCACTTTGTTTTATGCAATCCCAGGACTGAGCCATGGGGGAATGCAGGTGTTAACAGCTTGAACAGGACTCCACAATTCTTAGCTTGTGTGATCTATCTGTGGCCCAGTTGCCAATCCATCCAATGACAATACATATTTATGCACAGGTTGTTGATTTTGTGGATACAACATGTGTCTGGGATGTTGGAAAAGGGCTATTCAAAGTGTATGTGGAACATGTGTAGCTCGTTTCATTGATGTATGTCCTAGGTGGCTGCCTTGCAAACAGTCTAGCAGGTTTGGGAACCATGATCTGCCCATGACCAAACCAAAGCTGGTAGGATTGTGTGTTTATAGGCTTCCAATAGCTCTGTTTCTGACTTCAATCATGATGGACTCCATGGCCTTGCAGATCAGACTTCATAGGCTTATAAGACTATAGTTCCCATGGTCTGTTGTGCACCAACACTTGTGGAGTGTGCCATATGTTGCTGTAACCCATTCAACAGTTTCTTATCCTGTAGAGAGGGTGAGGCTCAACAGACTGTTCAGGTGCAGGGTCTGTTTGTTCTGCAGTTCACTTATGACACATATGGGGAAACAATGTAATCCAATTGATGCCATGTTTTCAGCTTTGGAAGGAGCTGTTTACCCATTCTACATGTGATATCCCCTGGTATGATGATAGGGCCTTTTGTCAGTGGGAGGTGGGTATGTATGTATGGGCCTGTCTGACAGGATTTTGGCATTGTCAGTCATTTACAGTTGGCCCTGACTCAGGACATATATGAGTGTACATTGCTATTTATGACATAGCTGATGGAAGTGTCATGGTTCTGTCTGGACTCCTTCGTAGATAATCTTTCCAAAACACCAACAAACTTAAGCACTAAACCCCTCTTATACTTTTTTAAACACTTAACACCCTACTGATCCTTTTTGATTAGTCAAAAAGTATTTCATCATAATATCCTGACATGTCCAAAGGTCAGTTTCATGTGTACTCTCCAGTCCAGCTGGTGAATATGGGAATTTTGAGGCAATGTTACAACTGCCTTATGTACACAGACAACCCTCTCCTCCTCCCAACAAACTCAAATATATGTGAGAGATGCAACTATATAGCCAAACTGGAGGCTGAGCTCTCTCGACCCATGACTGGCACAGTCTATCAGGAGGAGAAGGTAACTACACACACCACAAATCCAGTCTCACATAGACCTATAGCAACAGCAAACCAAGCACATAAACACACAAAAACATACTTGGAGGCTCTAAATAAAAATCTGCCTAAGCAGCAGAGACCTCCAAAGCAGACACCCAAATAACTGCTACCCCCACAACAATACCCACATATCACATAGTTCACAAAGTCAGTGTGCCACACAGTCACTGCCCTTAAGGCTAAACAACACACCTAATACACTTGTAATAGGTGACTCTGTTGTCAGACACACTGACGTTCCACTCACCAGGCTGAATAAGGAGAAGGTCACTGTAAGCTGTCTGTCGGGTACCAGGATCTGCCACATAACACATGCACACAGGTCACTCCAAAGCAAGTACAAATATGACTCCGTCATTGTCCATGCTGGTGTGAATGACCTGAGACGTACCTCCCTGGACTATATGAAATGAGACATAGAGGAGCTCTCTGATCATGTAGCCCAGGCCGGTATGACCCTGACCTTGAGTAGCATCTTACCCTCACCAAGAATGATGCCACAGTATAAAGACAAAATGATCAATTTTAACAATTGCCTAACATATTGGTGCCATACAAAGGGGATCCAGTGTCTGTCAGCCTGGGATGACATGCTCGACAAGCCACGTTGCTTCGCTAGGGACGGCTTGCACTGTCACCCCTGGGCTTTCGAATACTGGCTAAGGCTCTTGCCACCCCCATAGTGCCTTTTTTAGGCAAGGCTCAAAAGACAAACCCACCTCCATAGACAATACAAGGAAAAAGAAACTAAGGGTAATGCTGCTCAACGCCAGAAGTCTAAACCTCAAAATGCATGCACTCGAGGCTCTCCTCAGTATGGGGAATATCAATATCTGTGCCGTAACAGAAACCTGGTTCAAGGCTCCCGAAAGCACCCCAGCACTACCAGGTTATACTTCATACCATGCTTTTCTGCCACAAAACTCGAACCGAACCACAAAAGGAGGGGGAGTATCCATATACATCAAAGATACCCACACCTCCAGGTTAGTAGCACTGCACGAAGCATCGGAGACCATCCATGTGCAACTAACAGTGGGCAAAACTGTCTTTCAGTTTGTAGCCTGCTACAGACCACCCTCCCAAACTCAGGAACCCCACTCGGCTTTCCTGAGAACACTGGAGAATATGAAGGTCTCTCCAAACACCATTATATTGGGTGACTTCAACTACCCAAACATTGACTGGGAATACTACTCAAGCCCCAACATCCTCACCCAATAGTTCCTAGAATTTATAAACTCAAATGCTATGGAACAACTAGTCACCACCCCCACAAGAGGGGAAAACATATTGGACCTGGTCATCACCAACATGGGGACCCTATGTTCCACACCAGAGGTATACCCCTCATTGGTAAGGTCAGACCATAAATTAATCTCACTGGACATCCATATCCCATCCCCACCCCCAGCCAAGGTCACCTCAGTGAAGAACTTCTCAAAAGCAAACTTCACACTTCTCAAAGCCGAGGTGGTATCCTTCAAAGCCCCCGGGCCAGTGAAAAATATGGCTCAAACCGCAGAATCCTTTACAAATGCATTCTATGGACACCTACAGGAATGCATGGATCGTGCTATCCCAAATAAAACCAAGACTGACTCCTCCAAAGGCAGGAGACCTGTCTGGTAGACCCTGGCCATAAATAAGCTATACAACAAAAGGAGGAAGCTACTACATAATAGGGCAAAATCCCAAAAAGGGAAGGCATCTCTGATCAGTACTAGCAAGAAGCTACGATCCCTCATAAAATCATCTAAGGCCAGCTTCAAAAGAGAAATTGCACAAGACACTAAAGACACTCACAAGGCCTTCTTTAGTTATGTCAGGAACCTGGGTGGCAACTCACAGATATGCTCTGAGTTAGTGCAAAATGACAAAAAATACACTGAACCCACAGACATTGCCAACATCCTGGCAGACAGGTTCAGTGCAAATCCCCCCCCCCAAAAGAGCAAATGTCCATCCCAACAGAGTGTAGCCTCCCTGACATCACAGATGAACAGGCGAGAGCTGCCCTCTCCAAAGCAGAAAACACAGCATCAATGGGACCGGACGGTGTCCCGGGCTGCATCTTACACGAGCTTCAAGAAGAACTTAACACTCACATAAAGGCACTGTTCAATCTCAGCCTTACTACAGAATATGTACCCAAGGAATGGCGTACAGCAACAGTGGTCCTACTCCACAAAGGTGGTGCCACAAAGGACCCCAGAAACTATCGCCCTATAAGCCTGACTAGCCTGGTCTGCAAAACTATGGAGCGTATCATCATGGAACTCAAACAAAGACATCGGGAACCTCCAGACACTGGATCCTACCCAATTCAGCTTTGTTAAGGGCAGATCTTGCCTCTTGAACATGGTCGCCTTCTTTGAAACAGTTACCAGGGCCATAGACGAAGGGAAGGTAGTCCACACAGCCTACCTGGACCTCGCAAAAGACTTCGATACAATACCCCATTCGGGCATCATAAATAAGCTCACCAGCTTAAATATCAACCCATATGTCACAAGATCATGTCAGGGATAGCACCCACATGGTCAGAATTGCAGGTGCCATGCCAGACTCTAAACCAGTTACAAGTGGCGTCCCACAAGGCTCAGTCCTGGGACCTCTCTTGTTCGGTATATATTTCTCTGAGGTACAGGCTAACATGGCAGGACTATGGCTGACCAAGTTCACAGATGATTGCAAAGTGGGTGCCATAATTGACTCTCTGGCTGACACAAGCATCATCCAAAAGGGTCTCACAGAGACAGATAACTGGTGCCAGAGCCATGGCCTAAAGCTAAATGCCAAAAAAATGCATAGTCATCCCCTTTGGGAAAAACAAAGTGCCCACAAATTACCACATAGGTGGTAATCCATTAAGTACGGAAGAAGTAATTAGGGATTTGGGGACCCAAGTAGATAGTAATCTCTCCTTTGACAATCACATTGCCAAAGTGGTTAGAAAGACCTTCTATATAGCCCACCTTATCACGACAGGTTTCACATCTAGATCAAAAGAGGTCATTGTGCCCCTCTACTCATCACTCATCAGGCCCATAATTGAATACAATGCCCAATTTGGGATGTACCTCACCCAACACCTGCAGCAAATGGATAGACCCCAAAAGTACCTCACCAAGAGGATCAAGGGACTCAAACAGATGCCCTACGCAGTTCGGCTAAAGAAACTCTAGCTCTACTCAGTTGCTTACCGCCTACTCAGAGGCGATCTGTGCCTGATGTATAAAGCCATGTCCAACCCAGAATTAATGGACATGCTCCACCTCAGGAAATCTGAATCCCTTAGAGCTACATGCTCCAGGGACTGAAACCTCAGCACAGAAATAAATAGGACATGCTGGAGGGACAGATTTATATCCCAGAGGCTCCCCTCACTCTGGAACAAAATCCCAGTCCAAGTTAGGCAGAGCTCCTCACTGACCCTCTTCAAGAGAAATCTTGACGAGTGGATGGGAGATCATAAGTTTACCCCTGGGATCTCTTCTGGGTCCTTGCTAGACGGAGGCACAATAAACTAACTGTAAAAGGGCTATCTTCTGTGACTTACTATTCAAAGGCACAGTCTACTAATCTAAAAGGGTGGGAAAAGACAAACACACTCTGGCTAGGCTTATAAATGCCCTAGGGCAGATAGCCTAGTATCAACCTATAAACCTATGAAACTATGATAATGTTTAGAGTGCACATTGTTTATTGATGATACTGATTGCAGGTTTTTTATCTTCTTTGCTTTCCCACTTTCTATGAACAACCTAAATATATGTAGTATATATTTGATTATGACAGGGTTCCAATATATTATATATGTGTCTGTTGTCATATAATTAGAAGTTATGTACCTACCATAACATTCCATGTTAGTTGTCTTCTCTCGCCTTCTTTCTTGCTGGATGGGTTCGGAGCCGATCCTCGGCTCGGCACTTGCTTTAGCTCGAGAACTCCTTTTACCAGCTCGAGGCAACCCTATATCCCATGATGCAAGGCGGAACTACCTCAGATCTCGTTTGGCAGCTAACTTACCCTGCTAAAGGCTATCCTAAGAGAACTAGGAACAATGGTTCCTAAAAGAAATCCTCATAACAACGTACCGGAGGAAACAATCTAACAGGAACTCTCCAAGATCTGTCCAGGCCGGGCCAGGGGGAAGGAGGGACCAGAAGAAGGCAGAGAAGACAACTAACATGGAACGTTATGGTAGGTACATAACTTCTAAATGTTAAGTTGTCAATCTCGCCTTCATTCTTGCTGGATGGGACCGCGTCCCTAGCACCTGTATCCCGGATGGCTCAATGGAACAGACTCTTGAGAACTGTGGAACCAAAACTGGCCCTATCTCTGGAGGCCAAATCCAACTTGTAATGAGAGACAAATGTATGAGGCGTGGCCCAAGTAGCCGCTGCACAAATGGTATCAATGGGTAGCCTATCCTGAAAGGCTGCAGAAGTGGATAGACTCCTGGTCGAGTGTGCTTTTGGCTTAGAAGATAGTTGTTTGCCTCTGAGAGAGTACACATAGGAAATGGTGGAAGTCAACCATCTGGATAAGGTCACTTTAGAAACTGGAAGACCTATCCTGTTTTCTGCATAGGAAACAAACAATTGGTCCGATTTTCTAATTTGTTTAGTTCTATGCAAGTAGTACCTGAGCTGACGATGGACATCCAAAAAATGCAGTTTCTGTTCAGCTCTGTCGGAATAGTTAGGAAAAAGACTGGTAGATCTATAGATTGGTTAATATTGGTTTGAGATACAACCTTGGGGAGAAAGGAAGGGTTAGTTCTTAACGATACCCTGTCCTTATGAAAAACCAAATAAGGTGAACGAATGCAGAGAGCTTGAATCTCGGAAACCCTTCTTGCAGAAGTGACAGCCAGTAAAAATATAGTTTTCCACGTCAATAACTTCAAAGAACATGAAGCAGACGGTTCGAAGGGAGGTAGTATCAAGGATGCCAACATTAAGTTTAGATCCCATTGTGGAGGAGGGTGCTTTATAGGTGGCTTTAGGAGAAAAACTCCTCTCAAAAAGGCCTTGCATAATCTATGAGACATAATGTTATTGTCATGCAAGCCAATATGATACTTGGAAATAGCAGCCAGTTGTACTTTGACTGTAGATGACGAGGATCCTGAATGAAAAACCTCCACCAGGAAATCTAAAACAGAATGTATGGGAGCAGTAAAAGGATCAATATTTCTGGAGTTTGCCCAAATCGAAAAATGACTCCACTTGCTAGCATAAATAGTCCTAGTGGACGACTTCAAAGAAGACACTAAAATGTCTCTGACTGAGTCAGAAATCATTGGTAGCCTGGCTAGGGAAGGAAGTGGAGCAACCAAGCAGTGAGGTTGAGAGAATGAATGGCCCGGTGCTGCTGACCCGACTGGTGGATCAAAGATCCGGAACTGGGTCCAGATGCCAGGGCTGCACCAGAAGGTGATGATGCAGAGACGGAAACCAAATTTGTCGAGGCCAATATGGAGCAATGAGGATCAATTTGGCTCTCAAAACGGTGGCTTTCTGAATGACTTGTGGAATCAAGGGAAAGGGAGGAAAAGCATAAAGAAGTCCCCGAGGCCAATCCTGGGTTAGAGAGTCTCTCAGGGGTTGACCTGGAAGGGGAAATAGAGTGAAATAGTCTGGGCACTTGTTGTTTTGAGGGGTAGCGAAAAGATCGCAACAAGGAGTGCCCCACTTCAGAAAAATCTGATCCACTACAGATTGATTGAGAGACCACTCGTGAGGCATCAGAATAGATCTGCTCAGCCTGTCCGCCAATAGGTTGGACCAGCCGGGGATGTGCGTTGCTATCAGAAACCACTGAGAAGAGATCGCCCAATGCCAAAGTCTGAGAGCTTCTCGACATAATGGATAGGACTTGGTTCCGCCCTGTTTGTTGATGTACCAGACCACGGACATGTTGTCCGTTTGTACTGCAATAGTCCCCGTGGGAAGAAAGTCGTCGAGGGCTTGCAACGTTAAAAGCACTGCTCTCATCTCCAGGACATTTATGTGCAGATGGTATTCTATGGGTTGCCACGTCCCGTGGACCATCCTGCCCTGATAATGCCCCCCCCACCCGATCAGAGAGGCATCCGTAGTGACTGTGGCAACTGGAGGAGGGGGAATAAAGGGTCGGCCCTGATGAAGAAGAGGGGAAGATATCCACCAGCCCAGATGAGCCCTGCACGACTGTGTGACTAAGATTTCGTGTCTCATCGGAAGATTGTGGTACGACCACTGCGTGAATAACATCCACTGCAGGAGACGCATGTGGAAGCGAGCCAGTGGTAGAAGAACAATGGCCGCAGCCATAAAACCTAGAACCTTTAGGACAAATCTGGCTTTGATCTTGTTGCTTTGTAACAGAAGCCGAACAAATTTTTGGATGTCCAGAATTCTTTGATCTGTTAGCCTGGCTAACATTTTGACGGTGTTTAATTCTGCGCCTATAAAGGTGATAGATTGGCAAGGCAGCAGAGAAGATTTTTCGAAATTTACTGAAATTCCCAATTTCCTGCAAAGCTGTAGGGTGTAGTCTCTGGACTGAAGAAGCTGACACTTGGTGGTGGTGGAGAGGAGCCAGTCGTCCAAATAAGGAAACACCTGGAATCCTAGACGTCTCAGGTGAGCTGTGACCACTGCCATGCATTTGGTAAACACTCTGGGGGCTGAAGTGAGGCCAAAGGGCAGTGCTCTGAATTGGTAATGACTGGTCCCTAGCCGAAAGCGGAGAAACCTTCTGGAGCGTCTGTGAATCTTTATGTGATAGTACGCATCCTGAAGGTCTGTAGAGCACATCCAGTTGTCCTTGCCCAGAAAGGACAGAATGGACTGAAGCGTGACCATCCGGAATCTTGCCTTCTTGACAAATCTGTTCAGATTGCTTAGGTCTAATATTGGTCTCCAATCTCCCGTCCTTTTGGGGACCAAAAAGAATCTTGAGTAGACGCCGGATCCTACTTGGTCTGTCGGCACTGTCCGGACGGCTCTTTTTTCTAGGAGTTTTGAAACCTCCTGTTCTGCCAAATCCCTTTGACCGGGTGAGATGTCTGGAAGGGATTGTAGAGGTACGGGAAACCTTTCGAAGGGGATCTTGTAACCCTCGGATATAATCGACTGTACCCACTTCTCTTGGGATAGGGATTGCCAGGCTACTGGGTACAGTGAAATCCTTCCCCCGACTGCCTCCAAGGGTGGACAGTTGGGCAACACCTCAGGGATGTTGAAAGGGCTTCTCAGGAAGAGACTCCCTGTTGCCCTGGTTCTGAGGACCCCCCCTGCCTCTAGGGCGTCTATTGTTGTTACCCCCTCTGCCTCTAGGGGTAAACTGACCACGTGTGTCCGGTGTAGCTCCTTGGGCTTTACGGAACCACATCTTCCCCCCCTTCTGACCCTTGGGATATGGTCTAAAAGGAGTGGAAAATTGGACTCCAATGGCAGAAAGAGTTTTACCGTCCTGCTCACACCTGGTCAAGGTATCCTTCACCTGAGGTCCGAACAAAGCCGAACCATCAAAGGGGGTATTAGTGAAGGATGCCTTAAAGGGGTCCGCAAAATTACACAGCCGCATCCAGGCTTGGCGTCTAAGAGCAACTCCTGTGCCTGCAGCCCTGCTCGCTCCATCGGCCGCATAAGATATGAGCCGCATGGAGGAGTTAGATATGGAATTCAGGATAGCAAGCTGTGAGGCAATCTTTTCCTGAGCCCCAGCAGCAGAAGGATCCTGGACTACTTCACCCAGTTCTTTGAGAATATCTCGTTGAAGCCTGGTGAAGTGACAAAGATAATTCAGCGAACGCATAGCAAAGGTCGCTGAGGAAAACATCCGCTTTCCATACCTGTCCATGGTCCTAGAATCCTTGTTAGGAGGATGGACAGGTACTGAAGGATCCGCCAGTTTCTTCTTAGTGGCCGCCGCCACCATAGCATCCACAGAGACACCTTTGGAAAGGAACTGTTTATCCGAAGGGGCCGTAATGAATTTGGATGGTCTTCTGGGGACAGGTTCCACAGAATCTGGAGCCGCCCACGCCTTCCGAGCCACTACCTGCATGAGTGGGTCGAAAGGTGGAGACACCCAGGAGGTGGAGGGTCGGGATCCAAAAGCCTCCAGGTATACCGACTCATCCTCGGAGGGGTCAATGGAGGGCCAATTCCCCCTCTGTTTGAGGAGCTCAAGGATGTCTGAAAAGGAGACATCCTCAGAGGGGGACCGTGGGGAACCCTCCGACTCATCTAAGTCGGTATCAGATGTAGTAGACTCAGGGGAGTCTGTGTGTTTCCTCTTACACGTCCTCTTCCGAGGGGGTTCCCCTGCAGGATCAGGAGAGACCTCGGAAGAGGAGGAAATTCCCAATGGGGAAACCTGGGGCGATGGATCCCTGGGCCTGTGAGCAAGAGGTTGGCAAGAGGCATCTGCAGGCACTGAAGAGGGAGGAGCTAGAGGGATGGACCGTTGACCAGGCTCAGAGGCCAGGACACTCCTCATCACCTCAAAGGCTCCTCTCCCCGGGAGGCCGGTACACACCCGCTCCGAAGAAACAGGAATGGCCGGCTCCAAAGAGAGAGAAGGCTCCGAGGCCGATGTCGGCACCGAGCTTACCAAAGCCGAAGCCCCGAGAGGGAGAGCGGGGCGGACAAGGGCCCGATGCCACTAGCCCCCCCGGAGCCGACAGTGGAAACCCGACGACCGGATCCCTCCAAGGAAGGTCTCAAGGAGAAGATCGGAGCCGAGGACGATGGAGCCGAAGGATGTATCGGCTCCGGCATCGAAACAGTCGCTGTCCCAAGAAGCTCCGGCTCCGAACTCCGGTGTGGAGTTGGAGGAGGAAGTTCAAGGATTGGGGCTATAGCCGAAGTCTGTTGAGACGGGCTATGGAGCATTTGGGCCAGTGCCTGAGACTTCAACAGCCTGCTTACCACCCTCTCTAAATCGTGGTCAGACAGCCTGGAAGATCTCGAAGATCGGCTCCGATGGCTCCGCTCCGACAAAAGAGGAGACCCCGGAGCCGAGTGGATACTCAGTATAGAAGGGGACCGAGATCTCTTACGGGTCGAAGCCATCGGAGCCGAAGTCCCTTTAACTCCAGATGGAGCCGAGGATATCTCGCCCGATGTTGATAAAGTGTCGGCTCCAGCCGGAGCCGACAAGGCCACAGTAGTCAGGGTATCGGAGCCGGTTGGCGCCGAACCCACTACTTGAACAGAAGATATATCGGCTCCGGCCAGAGCCAGAGCCACCGGAGGAGGCTTGGACACTGTAGCCTGAGCCTTCGGTGGCTTAGGAGGTTTTCCTGACCCTAATTTAGGAGGAGAACCTTCTGGCTTAAGTAAGCCTCGGAGGATGAGCTTATTCCTCCTTTCCTGCAGGACTCTCTGGCTAAAAGCATGACATAAAGCACAGGAGTCCTGCAGGTGCAAAGGCCCCAGGCAATAAACACAAGAAGTGTGACCGTCTGTCAGAGACATTTTCTGACAGCACTGGTCACACTTCTTGAAGCCTGAGACCTTGCCTTCCTTTGACATCCTAAGAGGATGGAAACACAAACAATCCCAACAAACACACAAATTAATCCCTTACACAAACACACAGGAAGGGAATAACCAATGGGGAATTAGGCCTGACTAAAAAACTTTAGATTAAAGATTATAAAAAGTTTGAAAACAAGGGAATAGGGTGGGCTGTAACTAACTACAGACTAAACTGACACTAAAAGGGAAAAATAAACCCCTAACTAATCTTTTTCTTATTTCACAAAGAAAAACTTACCTCAGCTGGCAAAGGAGACCTCTTTTGCTAAGCGGCAAACAAGATCTGAGGTAGTTCCGCCTTGCATCATGGGATATAGGGTTGCCTCGAGCTGGTAAAAGGAGTTCTTGAGCTAAAGCAAGTGCCGAGTCGGAGCCGAGGATCGGCTCCGAACCCATCCAGCAAGAATGAAGGCGAGATTGACAACTTAACATTTGTGTGCACAAGGCAGGATTGGTGAATAGTGAGAGGTTCCTGGGTTAACACATGCAACTGCCAGATATGTGTGGCCCACTGCTGTACTCAGACATGGCTTAAGTGCGTGAGCATGCCCAGTTTGGCCTTTCAGTATTTTGTTGCCTGACATTTGTCTCATTTATTCAAGTGTGTGAGCATGCCCAGTGTGACCTTTCAATATGTTGCTGTCTGAAGTCCATTACATTAGTTGACTTGTGTGAATACGCCCAATATTAACATTTATACTATATGTGTGTTGAAAATCAAATTGTATTTTTACTGCAGGGCTCACCTTTGTGTCATAACTCGACAGGGATTATGCTGTGCCTGCAGGGTTTTCATGAGACACTTTGCATAGACTTATCAACATTTCTTCATACAGGATGACCAGTGAAATAGTGTCAATTTTTAGTGGTTCAGTACTGTGACTATGGTGGACAGTATCCTGGGTTCGAAAACTGCCACTGCTTTATATTTTCATACTGGACAGACCAGACTGCTTAAGGAACAGTAAAGCAAATATGAGCATGTTTACCTGCTTTTGCTCAACTATGCCGAACTTTGACCGAACTTGCCCAACATTGCTCAACGTTAACCAACATTGCTCAACGTTGCCCAATATTGCTCAACATTGCCCAAAGTTGTGCTAGTTAGTGTGTGCAATTTTGTTTACATATACTAAATAGTGGTAAAAGCTGTTTAACACTGCTTTATATTGCTTAAAACATGGCAATCATGCCTCAGGTGGTGCTGCATGGCTGCCTATGTCGGATGCACATGGTACACTCCCTATACATGTTTGCAAACAGGTAGTGTCAAGTTAGGCATCCCTTTTATTATATGAGTGAGTCAGAGAGAGGTATCATTTCCAGGGTTCCTACTGAGCCAGTGTATGTGCTAGGCGTTGCCTCTTTGCCAAGGCCAAAGCATACTGGGCACGACTCCTTCTGCCTACTGGGGCAGGCTCAGGTTGTTCCTCCTCCGAGTCACACTCTGCCTGTGATGGCCTTGGCAATGGTGGGGGGCTGTTTGGCCCGGCCCTATGCTACTCCCGCTGCAGCTGTTTTCGCAAGATCATATTATGTAGCATAGCACATACCATGACAATTTAGGTACATGTAGTTGGTGAGTACTGCAAGGCTCCACCAGATGTGTCCAGGCACCGGAACCGTGACTTGAGCAGCCCAAACACATGCTCGATTACATTTCGTGTTTATGTGTGTGCCTCATTATGGCGTTCCTGTTCAGGTGTGTGTGCATTTCTGATGGGTGTCATCAGCCACGGCTCCAGTGCATATCCAGCATCCCCCACTAAGTGACCATGAGGGATGTCCCCACTGGCAAATGTCTGGTACAGCTGTGTCGGATGGCAGATATGGGAATCATGGTAGCTTCCAGGGCAGCCAGCACACGCATTCAATATTATACCCTGGGCATCACACATGACCTGGCAGTTGATGGAAGGGAAGACCTTGTGGTTAAAGTAGGCCCTACCCCGCTCACCGGCTGGTGCTTTGATGCATATGTGCATGCAGTCTATTGCACCCACTACCTCAGGTTATTCCTCTATTTGCCGGAAAAGATGCATATTGCTGGCCAATACCTCACGGGAATTGGGGAAATATACATGATCACCGATATGTGCTGACATGGCATTCAGGAACTGGTGCAGTACCCTGGATACTGATGCCTGTGAAATCCCCATCATATCACCAGTTGGTCTCTGGAAGGTACCTGTTGCTAGTATTCTTAGGCCAACACATCCTTTGGTTTCCACTGGGATGGGTTCCCCTCTGTTGGTTCTGTGTGTGAGGCATGGCCTGCACAGCTCAACAATTTGCTGCATGAGGTCTCTGTCCACTCTATAGCGCTCCACTATCTCCAGCTCATGTAGCCCCTGGTAGATTACCCTGGGCCTGTACACACTTCTCCGTCTTCTCACTGTGGGTTGCTCAGCAGCATTTGCATTGTCACCACTCTCAGCATGTTGCATATGTCGCCTTATAACAGCAATGGCAGCCCCTAGCATTTCTTTGTCTCAGTAAAGCTTTTTAAGTTTTCACTTCTCTTAATTTACTGCAGTGTTGCAATGTCTCTGAGGAAAACATGGTGGAAAGTTGTTTGCAAAGTTTTAAGTGCTGGGCTGGGCTGGGATAGTGTACTGCCTCTGTAATTGCCTGATTCTGATTGTTTTCACCTACTAGCTCTGCTAGTTCTCCTTGGTTAACTTCCTACTATTTGTTGTGCTTCCTTTTCCCTTTCTGTTTCCACAGGGGGCAGTGCTGCACAAACAAGTGCAAACACATGCACAGCAGCTCACATGTGTGCACACATGCTTACACAGCCTAACAATTGTTGACTCCTGTTAAACGCACGCACACAGGCGCAAACGCGCTTACACACATTTCAACAAATGTGCACATACTTACTCTGGCTTAAACGTGTGCACACAGGCGCATATGCACACAGTCTTACTCGGATATACAGGCATGCACCCACGCGCAAGCATGTTGCAGGCACTTCAACAAGAAACTTTAGTGTTATCCACGGCATACACCTTCAATTTCTTGTCTTTAGCTAGGATACCTGTTGACACACTTCTTCCAGTGATGAGTAACTGACAGCAAACACATGCCACTCTGCTCCAGTGAGCTTACATTCTTTCATACATACCCCCCTCGTGATGTCACCTATCTTCTACTCTGATACTCCCCTTATCCTACTCTTACACTCCACAGACTTTGCTCATTTACCATGTAAAATTGGGATTCACTCTCCTTACCCTCATTTGCATAGGATTGCCTACTAATGTTTGGTTACATCTCTTAGACTGAGCTTCCCCCCCTTAGCAACCTCTACCCAGTAGCCATGTTGTCTTCAGCCTGCCATTCACTTGCATGGCAAATTAATATTTTGTATAAAATCCCTATATGTGGCTTTTATTTTTTTGTTTTCTGGTTTTTAGAGCACAGCACATTTGCGCGGCGCTGTGCTACACTTAAACTTCGGAGATCGAGGTAAAAAAAAAAATTATTTATTTTTTTTATTTTGCAACGGAGAACATTGCCAATGGCCGTATATTTGGCCATTGGCATGCTTCCTCAACTGGATGCATCCTTTATTTGGAGCTGTCATGGCTCCGTTTTGCTATTTGCAGAACGGTACTCAGTTGTCAATGGAGTACATTTCTGCAAATAACACTACTCTTACTCGGACAGGTTAGGGTTTCCTGGATTGCAAATTTACCTCATTTGCATAGCTTTCGGCAGCAAATGAGGTAATTTGCATAACCTAGCCCTGTCCATGTAAGAGTCATTTTAGGAGCTCTCTTGCACGCCCCTGCCGGCAGTTCCTGGATCACTTGGCGGACATGTTGGCTGCATGGAGTCTTACTCTACTCTTAGACTCCGTGCAAGCCTTCATGAATCCGGCCCTGTGTGTATTTGCACTTGTTCAATTCCATATTCAAAATGTACATACAATGTATGCATGATGTCATACGGATATCAGCATACATGTCAGTCATTGGGTGTTTCCATGCCCATTTCCACTGTCAGTCATTACAGACATGCCTACTTCTGCGCAGAACAGGGTGTGAGGTACTTCTCTAATACAAAGCCTCTACCTGTTATAAATCTAAGAATACTAATTTCTGGAACCCTGCGCATACTTGACTGTGTTTACTTAAAGAATTATTTGTCTCTTTATCATGTATGGCTGATATAATGTCCCAGTTTTTAGAAATAATGTCACAAACCAATTCAAACATAAACTAAAGAAATAGGTAATGGTTAACAGGTTATCTAAGCCACCTTAAAGCACATTTAATATTATGAGAGTTGTTTAATCCTGGCTGGGAATCTGCATTAAGTAGCAGCTGCCACTTTAATTCATGCACTTCTAGTAAAGTGTCCGTGTCACCAAAAAACAAGTCTATCTGTTATAGCACAAAGAATTTAAATTGAACAAAACCTGGGCATGGCAAGCTATGATTGTTGTTGTTGTGTCTTTTGGCTTTTCCCGGTTAGGGGTCGCCACAGCGGAACTCCGGTCCACTAATGATTGGCAGTAGATTTTTACGTGCCAAGTTGCCAGCTCTGATGCACAACCTTCAACGAAGGTACACCCGTTCATGCATGTCTCCACACAGAAGACGCTCTAGCTGAGAATCAAACAGGACAACGTCTTACTGTTAGGCGACAATGCTACCGCAGCACCACCACTGCAGCTCCATGACAAGCTATGATTAAATAAAGTATTTCTATTGTCAACATTACATGTAGCTGCACAGTGCTCCTTAATATGGCTTGAAAGTTTTCGTATAGTTTGACCAATATTTAAAGATTTTTTTCACATTTTATTTGCTGCTTACTTTGCACCAACAAGGATATTTAATTTACTGCTTACCAGTTGCATACTTATTTCTAAAAATGTTTTTCTGAAGAAGTTCTTGTCACAATTAAAGAAAGAAAGTGCTCAACACCGGCTCTGTTTTTATATTCCTTCTTGCATGGTTTTAGAAGTTTTTTCTATATTTATGTTTCAGGAATAAGACTTTGTTATCCTTGTAAGTCACACTACATACCTATCCAACAATTTCATGCTGTATTTTCTTCAGAGTAAAAAAAAAAGTTCACATTAAATAAAGTAGAACTGAAACAATGTAACAAATTTCACTCCTTTTCCTAAGAGCAACACTGTCTGTGTGTGTGTGTGTGTGTGTGTGTGTGTGTGTGTGTGTGTGTGTGTGTGTGTGTGTGTGTGTGTGTGTGTGTGTTTAAAACAGTGTGTGATATGGCTTCTGTGAAGTTAATTACAGTGCTCATTTCTAATTTCAAATTCCTAGCTAATTGTCAAACAGATCTTTACCACTCACTAACTTCTTCCTCTACATTCCAAATAAAACCATTTTACCCACATACTGACACTTAACACATTAATAAAAGCGGTGTACTGCTGTGAGCAAACAGTGATAACATTGTTTGACCACAAAATGAAAGTGAGGTCACCATTTTAAAAATTCATATTTATTTCATTTAGTAAAGAATGTCATTATATCCTAGCAGAACCAATACTGTTTGTAATGTTCCAAACACCTCTCACTACAGTATGGAACAGGCTACGCAGCCTCATCAACATCAACATCGCTGTCATGTGAACTTCCTGCTGAAATCAAAGGTAATCCTTTGAATGATTTAGAATTCCAGCATCAGAACTTTTCAACCAATGATTTGGACATCATTGCTATCAATAGAAAAAACACCCTGGTCCTCAGAATTAATTTGATATACTGAACTGACAGCTTTAGTGGTGCACCTGCCATGATATCAAAGGTCAGAGGGCATTTCACAGGGAATTACATTAAGCCAGAACCTCACACAGAGAAAAATAATAGAAAAAAAGGAAAAATTCTTTCAAATCATAAAACAATTGTGGTGAAACCACTGAAGGGTGCATTATGACAATGAAACAGTCATGAAGGTATGAATAGCAACAAATCACTACCTTTAAGCTGTCATACATAGGCCTAGCCCCCAAGAAAAAGCTGGTGAGTATCATTTGATTCACTGCCTTTCACACCCACTTGATTAGTTGGTCATTGACTTTATCGACAAGCAGCAATTCAGGGTTTTCTATGCATCACTAGACCAGCCTTCTGAGTCCTGTTCTAGAAATGCATAGACCAGGCTGCTGAGGCCATTAAGGAGTTCTTAGATCCTTGGCTTTGCAAACTAGATATCCAATCCACCTTCTTTCCATAAGAGAGGTTGACTGGCTTTTGCTGGATTTCAATTTGGAGGTCAATTATTTTTTAACACGGCCATACGTATGGGTTGCTCTCTAGCTTGTGATGCCTTTGAAAACTTCAACTCTGCTAGAGGCAGATCAGCAGCCAGACAGCTGTCCATTATCTAGATGATTACCTAACAGTATGTGGCAGGAGGATTGTGGCTTAAGAGAGCATGAATACGTGTATTGACTTGTGTGAATATCTGAGAAATCCTTTGGCTGCTGACAAAGTATTGGTCTGTCTCTAGCTATCACATTTCTAAAGCTATTTATTGATGTCCTGGGTTCCTCCTTCAAGCTACCTGCTGATAAACACTTCCAACTCAGATTGTCAATTCACAAGATGATGGGTGCATGGATAGCCTGCATTAGAGATATCATGTGGCTCCATGGTTTGTTGAACTTTGCCTGCTGAGCCATTGCTCTAGGCAGGACTTTCCTCCAGTCTTTATCTAGGCTTCTGAGAGGGAGCAGGATGAAACACCACTGGATGAGGATTACCACTGGGACCAAGGAAGATCTTCACCTGTGGAACACCCTTTTGGCCAATTTCAATGGGGTTACTTTTTGGCCACGTCTGTGGGTTTCCTCTACCAAGTAGCATCTTTT
Source organism: Protopterus annectens (assembly GCF_019279795.1). NCBI lineage: Eukaryota > Metazoa > Chordata > Ceratodontiformes > Protopteridae > Protopterus > Protopterus annectens. The sequence continues at coordinate 50,594,718 of NC_056731.1, read as the reverse complement.
CACTGATACGGCGGCATGCATAAACATGTAAATAGCCTGCCTCTTGGCACAATAATAGGAAAACAGACATTACCTTTTTGGAGGTTTTTCCTATTTGGATTGTCACATTAATTCTGAAAGAGCATGTTGCTAATAGGAGTATTTTATTTTACTCTGATAACCTAGCAATTGTACAGGCCACTGACAAGAGACCATCCAAGTCTAAGTGGGTGCATTCTGTGATAAAGTTATTAGTTCTCCTAGGTTTACAGATTAATTTATTCTTTACTAGTCACCATGTTCCAGAAAAAGAAAATGGCATAGCTGACAGTCTTTCTCATTTTCAGGTTTCCAGATATTGCCACCTGGCCCCAGATGTGGCTCATCTTGGGACGCCCAGCCCTCCAAAAGTATGACTCAATGGCAAAGAGTAACAATGTCCCTTTTATCTAGGTCTTGGGCTTCAGAAACAGAAGGTAGACTAAGCTATGAGCCAACCACCACTGGAGGCCTATGGCATATTACTCCTGTTTGCACACCTTCAGCCTTTTTCACAGCAAATTACCTCAACTTCTTAGGCACTGGGGCCTCCTTAAATTACTGCAATTCATCTCCCATAGCTGTTTACATAATCTGACTACATCTAGTAGCCTTGGGTTGGTTGGCCCAGTTGTCAGGGGTCCCGGATTTCTCCAGTCACCCGATCATTGGCAGGGTATTGAGAGGTTCGGAGAACTCCAGAGGCATTGTCCAGGACCCTAGGAAACCCATTGGCCTCCACTTCTTTGGACTTATTATTAAAGGTCTGTGTTTTTAAGCTACTGATTTTTGATTTTTTGTCCTCCAGGACAAAGGAGCTTTCCATGCCAGTGAGATACTTTACTCAGTGAGCAGGAAGAACATGGTCATTAAAACAGTGTGGAGTTTACTGTGGTTACACAGGTCTAAAATGTACTAGGCTTAGAAAGGTCAAGCTATACATATGGTCAAAGACAGTTCTATGATCATTTGTCCAGTACACTAGGTCTGCTTCTTGCATAGGTTGACACTTGCAATTCCTGCGTCCAACCCTGTATTCAGTTTTAAGTCTATCTATCTTATCACTGTAGTGGAGGTCGATTCCACATTGAAGAAAACCCTCACATACTCAGGCATTTCACCCAAGGCTATTCTTCTCACTCATTCCAATTAGGGCATACTTTTGCCCTAGTAGAGGAGGGGCATTTTTTCCAAAGTCCTAAAGAGGACTGTGAGGTGGCTATGTGATGGGCTCCCTATTATGCTGTTGCAGACACAGGTTGTCGAATGCATCTTTGTCAAACTGGAAAGCCTGAAAAGGCAAAATAGCAAAGTGGCTTTTCAGCGAATTCTTTCCCTGGGAAAGAATTCGATTGGCCACTTTCGCTACTTTGCCATTTTCGGCACTGTAATGCGATTTCGGCGTTGGTATATTTAAGTGGGGGGGGGGGTAATGTTTTACAGGTTTTTTTTGTTTGTTTGTTTTGGAACAGCCATTTTTTCCCTTGGAAAAAATTGCTGTCCTGAAGTTTCAAAGTTGTAAGCTTTAGCTTACATGGGGTCGATTATGTGTTGTTCGCTCTTCTGGGCATAATATAGACCCCATGTGATGCCTATCTCTCATATATTAGGTAGTAACCTTTTATTTACATTGCAGGGAAGAAGGTGCTTTGGATTCTGGGGCACTATTTTGTCCATATTGTGGTTTGGAAAGTGGCCACCCAGTTGACTAGACTCACCAGTTTTCCAGATCAGACCCTTTAGACAAATCATTGCTTTGTCTTTCCATGATTATCTTGGATGCACCTTTAGGACAACTTTGTTGTCAGTTATCATTTAATATGACATTGCCAGCCATCCTGGTCATGCACCTAGGGGGCAACAATGTAAGTAAAATCCCAAAGAACATTCAATGGCTAGAATTCTCACTGACCTGCATAGGTTGTGCTGCCTTCATTTGGACATCCTCATTTTTTTGGCCCATCATCCTTCTAGGGTTGCTTTGGACAGGCACCTTCAGGAATGCAGCTATGGAAAAATCCAGATGTTTCATCAACCATCGAGTGGCTCAGCTGCCAAGAACATTGTTTATAAAGTTATTGAACATAAGGACTTGGCAAAGATGAACAAAGATTTTTTTGATCCATATGGTACCAATTTGAATCAAGTTTGCCTTGACTTGATTCACTTGCAGTTAACTTTGTCAGTTGATGCTTATTTTAATACCATTAAGTACCAAGCAATTCTTATTTACAGTGTCAAAGTTTTCACAGGGTTTATGGGCATTTAGAGGCCTGTCAGCTAGGCAACAGCTGCCATAGGCCTCCAGTGGCGGTTGCCTCACAGCTTAGTCTTCCTTCTCTTTCCTTATTAGCTGCTAACAGCCTTTTGTAGGATTCTAGGTCCAAATAACCTGTACGTTTTGGTGCAGGAAAATCATGCTTGGGCAGAAAGTTAACCCTTGAGGATTTGTTTTGTGGGAACTTTGACGATGCTTGGAGTTAAACACCTGGATAACATTTGTTAGCTCGAAAGGGCCTGGTAATGACAACAGGCTGGGGGCAATCGCTGATTGATATATCTGCTTAGTCTTCATGTTACTGATTGTCTGTTGGTCATTGATAGTTGGTTAATTTGCTTGCAAATAAATTGGTCACAAAGTCAATAAGTGTGTCTTTACTGACTCAGGTCTAGTGGACAAATAATACTGTAGACATGAATAAAACCAAAATTCTAAAGTACACGTTGTAGTACACAGTGTACACATATGACACATTCTTCTTCCTGTCCTCATTTCCTCAGTATTACTGTTAGACGCCAATGCATATCTACTGTAATAGTTTCAACAAACATACCAGCTGGCTAAACAACATTACAAATATCTTTTAACATGTGAAACATCTTTATACATTTGCTTATCCGTTGCTTTTAGGATATTATTTACTATTCCTTCAAAAGTGTTACTAACATGATTATTAACTGACAGCAAGTAATGTGTCTTTGCTTATTGAAATGGATGGGGTAATGTGAAGGAAGGGCTGGACCAAAGGATGGGGCTTTTGTCAGGATTTTGCCTGTTATAAAGGTTGCATCCCTAACTAAAATTCATGAAGCAATCTTCTACATCTCTCCCACTACCTCAGCAACTATAATCAAGGGTCAGACTGATAATCAATTACAGCTCAATAAATACAAAAACTAATTATACTAGAAGATTTCAGCTTCATTTGGAAAATACCAAATAAATAGCATCTCTAGCTATGCAGACCTATCAAATCTTACTCAAATTGTCAGCAAGACCACTAGATCTAGATGAGGTACTAACAACAGCTTTTTATTTGATGCAATAATCATATATTTCCCAATAAAAAAAATTCTGTCAATGCTTATCCAGTATTATACAATGACTGGCCATTAACATTCCAAAACAAGCACTCTGATTGGTCAGCTCAGCCATCATGGTCATTGTAAATTGAGCATATATCAATGGAAAAAAATCCGGTTGCCCAGACTATTTTCCATTAATATATGCTATTAAAATTTTACTTTTCTTTCATTTTTTTTTTTATTTTAAAAAATAAACTTACAAAAACTGGCGACTTAAAACAAACAAGAGAGATGAGAAAGAGACAAATACATGGAAAATCAGGTATGTTATACAAAACTAGAAAAATGTACCTGATTATCCTTAGATTTTCTCCCTCCTGTCTCTCCTGTTCATTTGAAATCTCTGGATTTCATTGCTTTAATTAAAAAAAAAAAAAAAGCAATGGAGATCTTCCTTTCTGTATTGCTTTCTTTACACAGCACTGAGGTACTGCATAAGTATGGGAACATAAGTCCCATATGCATGTGCAGTCGTACATCATGAAAGCCCCAAGATACCAAGGAAAACATGGAAGAGCACCATGGCACCATTATACAAGGACATTATTTAAGAAAACTAAGTAATGTTTTTCTTAAATAATGTCACTGCATAATAGCAATAACCTATGGCTGGGTGTGAGTAATGCTGGATTTACCCACAGTTGGCTTTGTTTGGTCACTCAGGCTTCGGCCTCATGACCAAACCACACCATCCATGGGTAAATTCAGCATTACCCACACCCAGGGATGGGTTCTTGCTATATTTGCTACAAGATTACTTAAAACTCAAAAATTGCACCAGTACTGAAATTAGAATGCTCATTTCTAGAATCTATGGAACTAAGCCTACTGCTGAAACTTCAGTTAATTGATTGCACTCAAGTACTAGGAGATAGTAACCTCAGAAATGCACTATCCTCATTCTGGAACTTACTTACTTCAACCCCAAACAGGCTTTCTTCCCAGTTAGAAAAATATGACTGAAATGTAAATTATGTCCTTGGATTACTATTGAAATTAATAATAATAGAAATGATCACTATAGATATTAATCATACTATGAAAGCAAACAGATTACTGAGAACAGAGGAAGTGCACTAGCACATTATAATATTTATATTAGGTAGGAAGGCTGGTCAACAGAACATTTTTTTCACCCTTGACCAAGGCTTGTGTGCAGGAACGCCTTTTCCCCACAAACGCAATACACAATAAGACAAAGAGGAGAAAGGAGAGAATGCAACAAACTCCCTGAATCAGAATTTAAATAAATTAACTACTATATTAATCAGAAGCTTTTTGGAAGCACAAGCTTTAGTCAAAGTTTCGAAGTACTGCACTAAAGAAGCTCATGCTTTAGCTAGGACTCAGTTCCAAACCTTCCAGATCCCCAGTCTAGCTGTTATACTGTTAACCCACTGAACTAACTACAAAATGGCCAAGAGTTTGAAGCTTCATCTCTCCCTGTGACTTCTGGCATCTAACAGAATATCTTACAGCAAGAAGCATGCACTCATAATTCCTGTTCCAGTAAACAACACACCCAACATACCAGCTGCCTTCAAACCTATAGCAAACATTTCACTAGTAATGATAATTCCGGAAAATTGATTTACAGCCAAATCATTATTTAAATCTCCACGCATAACATGTTTCATTGCTAGTATAGCTTTAATTGTGACTGCAATACTACCATAGCAACTTAATCTGTTCCAAACCACATATATGCCTGTATGGAAAAACAACAGATAAGTGTATCTATATACACACACTCAGAGTGAGCATTTGAAACAATAAAACTATGTACTTGTGATATCCAACTGGGAAAAAAACAGACTTTGGTGAAGGAATACTAATCTGATTCTTCTGTTATCATTCCAAATGAACATTAATGCAATCAGTTTCAACAGTTCATGTGAAACAGGAACATTCATGACAGCTGTAACTCTGGGTTTGCTCTTAGGGCCACTATTATCTCCCATCTTCTTTCACAGCCTATCAAATGATCTCCCCTAAAATAAATGGCACACTTTCTACAGATGACATCATGCCTCTCCTGCCTAACAGCAGTGCTAACTCCAACCTGAACTTCACATGCTTTGGTACTGCCTAGTGGACAAGAACTGAAGCAAGGTGGTAGTCATGCCATATGATATCCCACAAAAACTCAGAGCCTGCTAATTAAAATAAAGCATGTGGAACCCCTACTATCCTAAGTCAGTCAGCATAAATACTTAGGATTAACTCTAGATCAGCATTTAACTTTCATACTATGTAAAAAAACATGCATTGAAGAAAATGCTAGAAAAGCTAAACCAGAAGTACAGGTTTGTAAACATGCTTTTTTTTCATTTTTTTGCCTCCTCTGGTTACCCTCCTGCTGACCATCAGCAGTAGGTCTGTTCTCATTGCTCCATTTTATACTACCTATGCCAGGTCCATTGCCAGGGAGGAAGGGCAGATGGATCAGACCTTTTGTGTGAAAGTGCTTTTCTGAGTACTTTTTTCAATAAATTGTGTGCATGCACGTATTCATTTTGTCAGTGGTGGTCAGCAAATAACTAGTTTCAATGAGTTTTGTTGTAGTACGAATTGCTCTTTTATCCTTGCTTCCTTGGATTTATTTTGTTTCTTGTACGCCCTAACTGTGTGGGCATACTGATATCACTCACATCACGGCAATCAATGTCAGTTATCTTTAGCCCACCCTTCCGTGATGAAATTTTACAGCCAGATGCATGTGATCACCAGGGTCATGTCAAATCACAGGCATAAATCCCTCACTCCTTCTCAAAGCAAGTGAGCAGACAAAAGTGCCTTTGCTACACCCATCCACTCTGCATGGCCCCTCCAGCACCTGAATAACTAATTGAACTTGGGTCATGCGAATCATAGTAAGGGCTGCATCCATCAACAGCAAAGAGCCAAATATATTTACAAGTATTCTAATCACAAAGGCTAGAAGAAAGATATGAACTGGCATGATTGTCCCCAGACTGGAATACTGCCAGTCTATAGTAACAGAAAGTCATCTAAGAACACAGAACATATAAAGATAATCCCATACAAGACGCATCACTTTATATCATCTCAGTGAACCCAACAGTATTTACATAAGAAAATCTAGATGGCCCTAGGTAACAGCTAGACTTCCCTACTTCCTAAACAGAAAACCTACATTTTGCCACATCACGCTTTGTCAAGTAATGAAATAGCAATGCAGGAAATCATGTGTTTCCTTTTGTTGATGTTCATGTTAACTTTTCTGAACTCAGAAAAGAGGGAGGTGATTTTTATGTTTTTTTTTTCTTCCTTTTCTCCAACTTTGTCTGACACTACAGTTAGTGTATGTATGTACGTATATATATATATATATATATATATATATATATATATATATATATATAGATCACCTACTATTCACCAAACGGTCATTATACCAACAAGCAGGAATGCACGACCGGTACACTGACAGTGCATTATGTCGACATCACACATTACCGACAGCTGATTGGCTGACAATAATGAGAGCCAACTTTAAAACTGTAGCTGTAACTGTATCTCTTCCACATCCAAACATATTAGTTAATAATGGCAGAATCAGTGCTAGAAGGACCAGAAGAAGTCAGGAATTGTTACCGTTGTCAACTCGCAAAGAGGGAAGGAAATTTTACAAATCGAAGGGTACCTATACCATCTAGAGCATACAAGACAGAACAGATGTTATTGGGGATGTAAGGAAAAGCCAAGTACATATTGCAGGGGTAGAGCAGTAACCTTGAAGAGCACAGATGGGGAAGAATTACTGAAAACATTTCCACATCACCACAGTGCTGATCCGAGTGAGACTGAACGATATACACTCACAAATGAGATAAAGGTACGTGCCCAATACAGCAGAGATATGCCATGCTCTATTGTGGAAGATGCATTAGCATCCACGTCCATGTCTGCCATCCATAATATAGCAAAATGGAAGGCCCTTTTACAGAGTATAGATAGAGTTCGCAGAAAATGTACTTTAACACCAGGTAGATGTGAAATCACATTAATGAACGTTGATAGTAATACGTACAATCTGAAAGAAGGGTGCTTCATTAGTAAGCTCATGGCAGATAACACAACTGACTCTATAGTGTTTGCATTTAGCACTGTTACAAACCTGTATGATCTCAGCCGAGCCACCATTTGGATGATGGACAACACTTTCTTTCAAAAAGGTGTGACATGCAGGCAGCTTTATAGCATACATGGTCTTTTAAAGACTCAATGTTATAGTAAAGTTGTACTCCTATTCTATGCTCTTATGAGCAAGAAATCATTAAAATGTTATAATTACCTTTGGCATGCTCTGTTTGGACTATTGTCGGAAAAATAGCTTTGAATGTCAAGTTAAATACATTCTGTGTGATTTCAAGATAGCAGCCTTAAGGAACGTGAGCTTAAATTTCTCTGATGTGCAGTCCAAAGGGTGTTTATTTCACTTTGGACAGAATATTTGGAGAAAAGTACAAGCTTTGGGCCTTGCCTCTACATACAACAGTAATATGACATTTCAATTGTCAATTAAATCACTAGTTGCGCTAGCGTTTCTACAACAGGAGGAAGTGATTATCACATTTGAATTAGTGAAAACTGCTATCCCTAATGAAGGACATGAGCTTGTGAAATATTTCTCTGAGTACTATGTGTATGGGAAACTGAGGAAATTTCATACAGAAATAACACGTCTATGAGATTTCCTCCACTTTTTCCTGTAAAGTTTTGGAACATAGCTGAACTAAATGAATTGTTTTTGCCACAAACACAAAACTCGGTGGAAGCGTGGCACCGCAGATCAAAGTGTTTGCTGGGTAGTCGAGCTACCGTTCTGGATGTCATAATACATTCTTTGACTAAGGAGCAGGATTGTATCGATGAATTAAGGGTGAGAATGTCAACCGGTGTTGATCCATCTCCTAAAAAGCGGAGGGTTGTACAGAGGCATCATCAGTTTCAGCAAGTAATTGACAATAGGGCTGAGTACTCTCCACTAGAGTTTGTGCAGAGTATAGCTCATTTATTAAAGATGTAGGATAAAAAGCTGGCTGTTGCGCTTTTTGTTTGGACTATGCATTATATTGAAAATGTAGGATGGAAAGCTGGCTGTTTTTGTTTGGACTATGCTTCATATTTTGTTTAATGTTGAAAAGGGACTTGAAAATGATGTTATCATTTAGTTGTTCTAGATGTTGGTGCTTTAATGCACATATTATGCATCTGTTGACATATTTGTCGGGGAATGTCACGTCGGTGAATTGTGGTTCGGTGTTTTGTACTGTCGGTGATTAGGAATGTCGGTGGAGTGGGCGTGGGTTCTGTTTTGTTGATGAATTGAACATTCGGTGTATAGTAGGTGATATATATATATATATATATATATATATATAGATATATATATATATATATATATATATATATATATATATGTATATATATATATATATATATATATATATATATATATATATATATATATATATATATATATATATATATATATATATATATATGGGTCTACTTCTAATAATAGAAAGACCACTTACCCAAAGATGAGTTTACGGAGATAACAACATCAAACTGTTAATTTACAGAATGATCACACTACCAAATTTTTTTAACAGGGTAAGTATGCAGTTGGCCATCATGGGGAAATTTGCCCTTTTTCCCACTGTAGTGTAATCACAGAGTTGGTTTATTTAGTTAGAGGGGCATGGGAGTGCAACACCCCACATTGGGGGCTGTGGGGGTGTAGCTCCCCAGCTTGTGGCTTTGACTTACTGCAGTGTATTTTTTTATTCAATGTTGGCCAAGTGCATACTTATCCTGTTAAAAAATTAGGTAATGTGAACATTCAGTAAATAAACAGTTTGGTGTTGTCGTCTCAGTAAAGTCATCTTCTGGTAAGTGGTCTTTTGATTATTAGAAGTAGACCCATTTTGTGTGTGTGCGTGTGTGTATGTGTGTGTGTGTCTATATATATATATATATATATATATATATATATATATATATATATATATATATATATATAGATATATAGATAGATAGATATATACGAAGTTCAAGAATAAACTACCAAGGTTTCAGACTAGTTATCCTTGTTTAATTGCATGTCCTTTTAATGGCACAGTTATTCATAATAGAAACTGCTAACCTCCCTCACACAGAAAATTATATTCTCCAGTCATTTCCCACCACTTAGAGCCAATCTTTGCCGGAGAACTATTTCTTATTCACTTCATACTACAAGTACAAATATGGCACACAAGGCATCCTCTGACCAAATAGTGATGGATTTACTGCACATCAGCAAGTCAAATTATATCAGAAATTCTTGGTGTAGAGATAGCAACAGCTTCTAAATGCTTTATCCCATGCATGGGTCCCCTCAAATTATGTATGGTATGATCCCAGTTATTATCATTAGGGGCAATATATGATTATCAACCATAAGGTGGGTAAGTCCAATCTATGACCAAATGGGATAGGTTATTTTAAGCAAAAAAAGGGAAGCTGGCTATGCTTAAAATGGTCCACATGGGCAGCTAGCCTAGTACTTACTTATGAACCTAAGGAAGAGGCTGTCACTGTATAAAAGCCCAGTCTTAATACAGCCATTGAAGAAACAGCATTTTTTAAAATTGCACCTGCATCCTGGAAGGCACTGCATCATGAATTAAGACTACAAGCTGACTATACCAAAGGAATAAACTAATCTACTTCTAAAGGAAGAATGCAAATGCAACATAATTATGAATAGGTTTTAGTAGACTGGCTCAGATTCCAACACAACACAACACAACACAACACACTCTTATGAATGCAATACACTTTCTCTTTGTGTGACAAACTGTCTGCATAGCATATCAAAACATATTTCTTATGTTGTGCATACTTTGAGATTCATATGTACATGCCTAGCACAACTTTCAGGTACCTCTGTCATTAATGACTAGTATTGTAAGTATATGTAAGTTAATGCTGTTTATTGTTTACTGGAAATGTCATTTACTACTGGATGTTGTAAATGCTTGTAGTACTTGATATCTGCAACTGACTTTGGCTTGTGTCATGTCTGTAAAGGGGCCATAGACCAGTCCATCTAGAAGTTTAACAAATGTAAAATAAAATAAAATGATAAACTAACAAAACAGGTATTTTGTTCTTTAAGGCTGTTTATGAGCAGCAGTGGCCTTAGGTCAACTGGTGCCCTAGGCAAAAGGGGTCCATGGCACCACCACCACAACACCCACTGCCCTCATCCTGGTCTATTTACACCAAATAAATACTGGGAAAGTGCCCCTATTGGAGCGGCACCCTAGGCGGCTGCCTAACTGGTCTATGCCTAAGGCCAGCTATGTTTAGGAGAGAACTGTGTGATGATTGGCTAGCAGTGTCCTTACCAGGTCAAGACTGGTTGAACCATAAAGTCCAGATTCTAGATAATGAGACAGGGTTACAGCCTTTCAGTGTGTAACATACGCATTGCTGTACATAAGAGTATAGTGTGTGTGGTGCTGTGGCAAATATGCATGTGCCCTTTTGGTAATTTGTGTACTGTTTCATTTGATAACATGTTTCTAGTGTACACCATCTTCTAGAGTTTCTGACATACGAGATGCATCAGTTAAGCTTATATATGTGAAACAGCATACCAGAAGCAAAGTAATTTTCATCTAACTGCTTCATGCACAACGGATAATAGGAGTGTATTTGTTTACTGTAATTGCCAGGGCAATAAACAGTGTAACCCAACAGCAGGAAAGCAAAGTATAGAAAGCCATAGTTTTCCATTCTAAACATAATGAGATCTTTCTTTAATAGAGCCTCTTCTATTCTTCAAAAGGATCAGTTATGGTTGTGTGTCATTACACACAATGCCAGGACATTAGCTGATCTGCCTCTAGGCTTTATAAAAAGATGCAGTCAGCATGACACTGCAAAAAAACTACCACTTCACTCCAGTATTGTCATGTGTGAACGAGCCCCAATTTTCTGTTTACCGCAGGGTATTTGCTTGATTTTCTCATAGAAGAGCCATATGTGGCAGAATGTATAAATCTTGAGGCCAATAAAATGCAGAAACACTGGTTAAGTATGTTCAGATAGGAATCAGCAGGAAGAAAATATAATTATGACATAATGAAAACATATTCCAAAAGCCAGTTGACTTTCAGGAATTTCTGCTATGGCTGATGGTTATACAGATGCATCTGGTTTATACACTAGAATGTTGTTTTTGTCATACTACCACACTTGTGCTAGTGGTATAATGATGCAGCACAAAGGAAATACTGAATTTAGTAAACTAAAGATGTGCCGTAACAAACAGACCCCCAGTACCTCAGATCACGTCCTGATAGCAGCTGTACTTGTCAAACAGCATCTGTGTTCATTGAGAAAATCCAGAAAGCTTTAAATTCCTAACCAGGAAAAGACAAGCTCAGCATTCTAGTGGAAGACAGTGTTTCATGTGATTTCATTGAGTGCAGGCATCACGAGTGATGTGCATTTCACCTAACTACTGTAAAGACAACAGTACAGTGGTAATTGGTTACTAAACAGTAAATAGCTAACCAACATTTCTCAAGTGAGACCGAGTTCTTTCATTACTTGTAGTGAGAACATCAGCAGCAAACTAAAAAAATGCCACGAAGCAAGGAAATGTATATACTTGAGTCATTCATGTTTACTTGATATGCTATAGTTTCAAACCACCCAAAAAAACATGATTAACATTATAATCTATTTCTTTACTCAACACAGACTTAACTAATGCAAATGATATCCACCCACTGGCTAAAAAAAATATTCAGAATCAGCTGTAACTACACTAACATCAGTGTGTGTCTATGTGTGCAAACACGCATGGGGGGTTCAGTCCTCTGTCTGTCTCAATGTTTACCTTGTGAATAGCCTAGACAGAAAGGTGGGCTGAAAACAAATCCAAACCAGATACCTGTATGTGAGGTGTGAAATAGTGTGCTGTACAAATGTTAAGTCAGATGAATGATACTTAAGTCTGTGTATGAGAGGGGGGACTTTACAAACATTGAATGATGAGACTACTAAAAACTAAACAAATTCTAATTCCAGACAAACAGAAACTCAGCATACAACATTGCTGAGTTATTTATTTTTATCATTTAAATGTTATCACTTATTTATGTAAAAAAAAAAAAAAAAGTCTCAAAGAATAATCACCTGAATGTCCATGAAAACAGGCTATACCTAGTAGGACTAATATGGTCAACAACGTTTAACAAATAAATATTTTCTTACCCAAATGAATAAATAAAATAAAGCAAAAAATAAATAAATAAATAAATAAAACAGCAAAGCAAAAATCATTTTACAACAGCATTTGCTATGCTTGGGTATAGTTTGCACTATGCTGTATTGATGATTTGTATTGTTTTCTCATGTTTAAAAGCATTACAGGTCAAATGAAAATAATCACCCTTGTTAACAACTGACACAGCAAAGGATATTAAAAATAACAATATGCTATCTAGAAAAGGATATAACCATCACTGTAAACACTGCTTGATAGTACTTATTTTAACTTAATTTACGTTCTTAGAAAACAACACAGAGCTTGTTTTATATATCTTCTATTAGGTTGACCAACATTCTTACTGTGAATGAGTATGCATCATAACAAATCTTAACTATATACACTATTTACAATTTGATGTCACTTTTGTTTCAAATTACTCCATTTTGGTACTTTTTACAAGATTCAGTTTATGTGTCTTTAAAGGAAGTGCTTGGTGTTCGGTCCTTGGTGATTCAATCTGAGGTCTACCTCCTTCATTGTTTTTAATTTATTTTTCAGTTTAAGTATCTATTACGGTTTTCCAGTATTTCTGATAGTATGTGAATTTCTTTTGACTTTTTGTAATTAATTTACTAGCTAGTATGTATTTTGTGGCTAAGTTTTTGAAATCTTCCCATGAAGTTTTAGATCTGTCCAGCCAGTTTTTTTGCTATATAAAATTTCAATAGCGCACATAGTGTTATTGTGATGCGTTTTTCTCTATAGGTGAGATTATCTGGAATTATGTGGAGTATTGCAGTTTTCCAAGACAGTGTTGCCTTTGTATAGAATTTTTTTTTCTCTAATTTGGATCTTAGCGCCACAATTTATAAACATTTTTGCAGCTCCAAAAAACATGCAGTGTGTCAGCTACTATAGTGGGGCAGAATGGACAGTAAGGGGAGTGAGCAGAATTAATTTTATTTAGTAGGACAGGTGTATGATATGCGTTGTTATTGATCATGATTTGGGTGCAAATTAATTTTTTAAGATGGGTCAATTTCAAGGTGTGTTCTATTGCTGATAGTTTTTGTTTTGGTGTAATGTTGTTATTTTTTCTTCCCAGTATTTTGAGTATAGGAATGGGTTTTGATATTTGATTGTTATTATAATGTTGTTATTTTTTTCTTCCCAGGATTTTGAGTATAGGAATGGGTTTTGATATTTGATTGTTATTATAATGTTGTTATTTTTTCTTCCCAGGATTTTGAGTATAGGAATGGGTTTTGATATTTGATTGTTATTATAATGTTGTTATTTTTCTTCCCAGGATTTTGAGTATAGGAATGGGTTTTGATACTTGATTGTTATTATAATGTTGTTATTTTTTCTTCCCAGTATTTTGAGTATAGGAATGGGTTTTGATATTTGATTGTTATTATAATGTTGTTATTTTTTCTTCCCAGTATTTTGAGTATAGGAATGGGTTTTGATATTTGATTGTTATTATAATGTTGTTATTTTTTCTTCCCAGGATTTTCAGTATAGGAATCGGTTTTGATATTTGATTGTTATTATAATGTTGTTATTTTTTCTTCCCAGTATTTTGAGTATAGGAATGGGTTTTGATATTTGATTGTTATTATAATGTTGTTATTTTTTCTTCCCAGTATTTTGAGTATAGGAATGGGTTTTGATATTTGATTGTTATTATAATGTTGTTATTTTTTTCTTCCCAGTATTTTGAGTATAGGAATGGGTTTTGATATTTGATTGTTATTATAATGTTGTTATTTTTTCTTCCCAGTATTTTGAGTATAGGAATGGGTTTTGATATTTGATTGTTATTATAATGTTGTTATTTTTTCTTCCCAGTATTTTGAGTATAGGAATGGGTTTTGATATTTGATTGTTATTATAATGTTGTTCTTTTTTCTTCCCAGGATTTTGAGTATAGGAATGGGTTTTGATATTTAATTGTTATTATTAGTTTGTAAGTGTTGGATAGCATTTTGGATTTAAGTATTAACATATTTTGGATCTGTTGGGCCAATTTTATGTCTTGATTGCTTATTTTGATGCTGGAGGTTATTGAATCTACTATGAGAAGTATTTGCCTAATTATACTTTAAAGCTATTTCTAATTTTATTTTATTTTTATTTTACATTTGTTGACCGGGATAGTCCGACTGGATTGATGTCCATTTTCAGTGGAGGCCCGGGGAGATAAGCTCCAGCATATGCAAATAAATTCAATAACAAATAAGACATAATTACATGTACAGTATTTCCAAAAAAAATACATAGGTAAACATGAAATAGACAAGATTACAGGTTAGAAGTTACCCCTGGTTTTAGTCAGGAGAAAATTAACAATAGATAGTTAACTAGATAATTCACCTTCATGTTGAGAGTTTAGGCAGGGTAATGCTGTTCATCTTACTTATCTATATTTTTAACATAGAGTTAGTTACTTTTATGCTTAGATTCAGATGAATTGGTTGTAGGAACGTAAGTGTGTCCTTGAGCTGTAGGGATGTTAATAGATTCTGGAAGATTTCACTTTTATTTTTGATTACTGGGTGGATTTTTAGTGATTTGAGGATCCTTTGATCCATATAGGGAATAGTTTTTGGATTTATGTTTGTTGAGACTATGTGCTGGTAATACAGTTTTATCCACAGTGGGTACTATTCTTTATTGGATCATAATTTCTTATTTGGATAATACGGCTAGCACTTATGATCTCATAATATAATTGAAGGTCTGGTAGTCCAAGTCCCCCTTTATCTTTAGGTATCATCAGTCTACAACAGCTTATTCTACTGTTTTTGGGATGCCATATGAATTTTGCTAGCTGGATGTTTGTCTTTAAAATGTTGCCACTTGAGACCAGTTACAGTGCAATAAAGTTCAGATTACTGCCCAGGACATCTGGGTTTACTTCGCAGCTCAGACATCTGTGGAGGTGATGTGGGTCAGATGGAAATGCCCATTCTGGGTAGGGGTGGAGAATAGGTTGTGCACTGCCATGATCCCTCAGAGGAGGGCTGTGAGATGCAAATGCAAACCATGGCTATGTGTTTGGCTTACAAAGCTATGCTCTGGAGTAGCTTTCGCCACAAGTATAGAGAAGTGTGCTCTACATAAGGAAAGTGGTGTGGCCTCCCACACTGATGCAGGTCACATACCCCCATGCCAAGGGAGGGGATAAGGTCATAACTAACTTGCCCTCAGGTGCTAACTAGGCCTCCATTAATCAGGTCATGCCTATACAGAATAATGAATGAACTCAAAATGTATATGAGAAGTCTGATGTTTCACAGGGACAATGACAAAAAAGCACTCACAGGCATAAGTGACAATTAAATAGGTTGTCATACATATGCATACTACCCAAGAGCAGATGCACAGGTCAAACAGCACTGCAATGTCATAGACAGTAAGCACCCCCATCCCAGTGGAGTGAGAAAGAGAGAGGGGGGGGGCAATGGAAGTGAGGGATGTACTCCAAAGATGGGTTGTCAGTTATATCTATAACAAGTAAAATCATTTGATTTCTCTCTTTCTCTCTCTCTCTATATATATATATATATATATATATATTTATACATATATTATATATATATATATATATATATATATAAATATATATATATATATATATATATATATATATATATATATATATATATATATACATATATATATATATATATATATGTATATATATATATATATATATATATATATATATATATATATATATATATATATATATATATATATATATATATATATATGTATATAACTTGATTGTATAAGCCAAAGCCATACTCAAAACACCTGCAATTAAGAATTCACTTTATAAGTAATCATTATGACTTGAATGATAAAAACTCATACCAGGGCCAGGATTGTGAGAATTTCCTATATCATAGAAAATGTGATAATAAGTAGAAGTTATCACTACCTTACTTCTGTGAGAAAGAGCAGTCTTACTTTTTTTTTATACATTTATTCCTTTTTTTCTTAGTCCCCTCAGACATCACCCTAACAGTCTCCAGTGCCCCAAGTCCATGCCAGGACTACTAGCTATCCTTCAACCCCTGGACTATTCTGGTATTGCTGGGGCTGGTTGTGGATATGAAGAGCATCCTGGGTGCTCAGTCATCTGTGCTCCCATCTGGGGGGTTTCTTTTTTATGTCCTGTCTACTCCCTTTCCTTGCCCTCCATGCTTGTTGACTACATCTGAGGGCAACGTCCCTCTTTAGACTACACCTTCCCTTAGGAAGCACCATCAGTGAGCATCCCCCTACCCAGGACAGGCACTCCCTTCCCTCCATGATGCTCCAGCAGTCATGCGAGCCACTAGTCGAACCCAGGTCACCTGGCCTGTAGTCAGGACTTTATCTCACTACACCTTCCCACTAGTTTTATGCATTTAGTCTTCATCAGAAATCAACCTATATAGCATAGAATACCATTACTGAACAAGACCATTAAAGTAAAACACAAAGTATGCAAAAGATTAAACCAAGAACATAAATAAAATTAATTTCATGCAAAACAGCCATACTGTAACACAATACTAAAAACTAGAGTAACCATAAAGTGATCCAATAGCAAACTGAAAACACTAGAATAAGAGAGGTCCCAATAATATCCTGACTTGACAATAATATTACCAAATGAAAGTAGGAACATAAACAACAAGAATTATAAAAAATCAGTATCAAATGGCGTTGGATGGGATTCCCGAACAAAAATTATCATGCTTTCTACTCTAGCAAGCCATAATAAAAAATAATGTGGCATTAAAGAAGTGGATGAAATAGGCAATGCTGTTGTGTTTCTTGGATTACAAATGTTGAGGTTTTCTGAGAAACACCAGCGGTTCTGAACAAGAAGTAGTCCAAAGTAAAGCAACACAGATGAAGAACAGTATAGCATAAATGAAGGAATCATCTGTCTGCACATGATTTTTGAATTACTTAAGGTGATCGAAGGCCCAGCAAAACTGCAGGTTGAGAATAACACTACTGACCAAAGTTCACAGACAGACAGACAGATTATTACATCTGATCTATTGATGTGCAGTGGTGGACAGGAGAAGTGCTATGGCCTCAGCTGCCACACATCTAGCCTGGCAAATTATTTAGTGATAATGCCATATCAGGCTAATCCTTGTCAACCCAACTAAGCCAGAACTCTTTGGCTCGGACAGGATGGAAAGGGATATTATACATACTGTAAGTTTTATGCATTTGTGGCCCTTCCCTGAGTAAAGAGCATGGCTAGCCCATCCTTACAGAGACAAAGTTGCAAAGGCCATCTCCATCCTAGCTACTGGCACATTCACAGGAACTGAAGGAGAAACTTGAAGCTTAATCCAGTTATTAACACTGAAGAAATGAGGCACTGTTGTTCTACTCCTGCTGTAGCAAGGGGAGAGTGCAAAATGTTTCAAGATCTTCCTACCCCTGAGAATGACAAAATAACATGTGAACATTTCATAGGGTGGCAGATCTACCAATAGTGATATATATAGCAATCCATGCAGCAACATATGCCCAGGGGTAGCACTTATGCAATACAAAAGGTACCACTCCATTAACATCCAGCTCATGATTAATGTTTGTTGCACTTGTGTCTTCCACATAACACAACACAACAATGCTGAGATGTATCCGCAGCAAGTAACATATATCCATTGTCAGCAAGGTATCCAACAGCCCTTAAGATTCATTTTCAAGTACTACTGGTTATATATGTCTGGTCTACACATTCAATGCCATTTCTTTCTACGGTACACCAGAGGAATAGTGACTGAGGCAGGTTGGACTGCTGGGCTGCATTAGATGTGGCAACATCTTGCTGTGCAACACATATATCCTGATGCCCTTGTAGAAGATTTCAGGTCTCTTGGGCTAACTGCTGCACTGGTAACATCTGGACTGTGCTACACTACAGAGCACCATTTTTTAATGGAGCAGCATGTTTGTATATAAAATGTATTCTATTTTATTTTATTCATATTTTGTTGACTGGGATGAATAAGTGAAAGCTACCTGTTTTAGCTGTAGTTCTGATAGAAGTTTGTCACAGGTTACAATAGCCAACAGATCTAACAGTAAACAAGTTAGAAGGAAGAATTATGTAATATTTATATAGATAGATAGCTAGATAGATAGATAGCTAGACAGACAGACAGATAGATAGATAGATAGATAGATAGATAGATAGATAGATAGATAGATAGATACATGTGCACACACACACACACACACACACACACACGCACACGCACATACACACACACACACACACACACACACACACACACACACACACACACACACACACACACACACACACACACACACACACATACTTATTTGACCTGTTGATGACTGTCTATCAGTTCAACCTGAAGACATTTTTTCCTCTGCACCAGTGTCTTTTTTAACCCCACAGACTTGAGCCACTCCTAGTGTGGAGCACCCAGGAATGGAAACCTCTTATCTAAAGCTATCCAGTGGGGAAGACAAATTATTCCATTCTGTAACATCATCCTTGGCACTTCAGTGATGATCTCCTTTATAACATCCTTAGTTTCCCTCCTTGATGGTCTAGCATGTCCCCAGCATAGGCAGAGACTGCAGTAGTAACATGCATAGCAAGGCCAGATGTGCAATTTAGCCCTGGTGAACCATAGTGTGTACACCCGACCTCTGCCAAATACCCTGAGATACACCTTTAAGAAGTAGTGTTATATGAGGACATGGATCACATAACCATTGTGAATCCTGGCACTGAGCTAGTAGAATGTCTGTTCTTCTGTATCTCATTCCTAAAATAGTTACCTTTTGATTGGGTATCCACTGGCCATTACTTATCCATCAAGGAACAGAAACTATCTCAAAATAAATTGTGCAAAGTTTTATGCAAAGAATTTCAGCATATTAAATATACATGCAATCCCTCAGAATAATAATTTCTGTCCAAGTATGTCTCTGATCACTTAGATGCTGTTACATTAAAATACTTTTTTTCAGGGACACCTCTCTTCTATATGTGAAGAAGTAACAGAAACTGTCTGCAAATAAAACACTAGACTTTCAAAGGGATGAATACCCTCATTTAGCTGTGAAGAAGTGTCAGACATTGTTCAAAATTAAAATACACAAAGGTCTTTGGTGGGAAAGTATCGCAATGCATACTTTTGCGATTGTTGCACAATCATTTTGAAAGCCAGTGTTAATAATGTGAGGATACACCAGCATTTGCAGTAAAACAGCAACTTTAATGTAATACCAAATGATAGCACAGCAAAAATGTTGTTAACAGCCCATTCATTATGAATACATAGGCAACTGACACTCAACTCAATGCATTATGGGATACAGTACATCTTAAAATACCAGTGCTATACATTCATCTTAAAGTGGTAATGCAGTGATACATACAGTAAATACAGGCATGCAGCTCTACATTTCTTTATTATCTTATCTCCCTCTCCAGGAAAAAGAAACCTCTTGCTGAAATTATGAAGTATAGATATGTACACAGTGGATGTACATATTCAAAATTCTGGAGTGCTATGGACTGTCTTGGTGCCCTCTGGTTTTGCACATATTATATATACTATTATTTACAAAATAGAACTAAGGTAGACTTTATTTTTTACATGCAGAACAATGTGAAAAGGTCACTTAATTGTCCATATCAGTAGACTGCAATCTCAGTATCTAGCTGGCATTTTAAACTCGTTTCTGCTTCACAATAGTTGAACTGAGCTAGAACTGGACCATACAGAAGGAAAATGGTTAGACAAAAATGAAAATGCATAATATTTTATCTAAAGTCATACTGTGAAACAGTCCTAAGAGGATCAGCAACAGTTGGTAGCTTGGTAGCACTCAGATGGTCTTCACACTCTGCATGTCAAGAATTTCTACCGTTGTCTTAAGATATTAGATTCTGGTAACACACAATGAAACAAACATTCTGACCAATTCATGATCTGGTTATTTTCAAGTCATGCACTTTGAGTTTACTCTCAGGAATCCAGAATTTAGCCTGAGGCTTGTCTGGAACTTCTTAAATAGGATTCTGATTGCATCTAATTATGGAACCACCCTCAGTTTGCACCATGCCTGACCTTGATGCATTAGCTTTTCACACTGCAACACTAACGTTGTCCCAGTTTCTCTACCTCTCTAACCCCAAGCACATTGGTTGGCTTGGTTGAAGGTCAGGTACTGGTTGGGGAAGAATAGCATTTATCATAGACTCTCTTACAGAAAACTTTAGTTCTTTGGTCATTTTCTATTGCCAATTCTTATGGAATGTTTTTTTTTTTTTTGCTTAAGTTTGAATTATAGGTTTGGCATGTTAGTTTTTATTTGTCTTCCAAACATTATCGACAATGGACTTACTTCTGTCAGATTAAGTGGAACAACTTGATTTGATATTAGAGCTCAGTGAGACTCAGGCCGTCTCAAAAAACTCTTTAGCTGTATGCACTGCTCTCTCAGCAGCAACTTTGGATTTAAGTTAGTGAGGAATTGACATAGTGTTAGTAAAACCATATCAGCCAGCAAACTGGTGGAAATGAGTTAACACAAACTGTGTACCATTTTCTGTAATCAGTTCAATGAGTTTTTCTATATCTCATGAACATGGCCTTGAATGTTGTTATTAATTATTAGCTTAGTTATAGTTGCCACATATAACATTTAATTGTCTTGTGATTAATATTTCTTAACTACCAAGTAGATTTTTGTCCTCAAACTAACAAAAATCAGCAGCTATCTTTTGCCAGGGAACTTGGTAAATGTGTACTTAATAATGCTTCTCTTTTTTGAGATGGTTTATGGATAATACAGAACTGACACTTTCATGTGAGCTTTACAATGCCTAGATTAATGTTTGGCTACCACAAAGCATTTTGGCACTTTTATACATTTTGTGAGATTTCAGTGACACTGTGTTTTTGATGTACCACTTCAGTATGCTGTGAGGTAAGTACTACTACTCTGTCTTGGAATAATAGCAAACCATCACGTTCCGATAATTCTGTTCTGTTAGTACTGTACTTGTACAACAGATGTTTTCTCTGTGTCCTGCAAGTAGGCCATCCATCTTGGATATATTTGACAACTCATGCATTTCTGCAATTTATGGTCATTTATTGTAGCTAGTTTTAGTTTTCTAGTTTCCTGGTAGTCACTTGTCTTGTTGTCATTATGCTCTGCACATAGGTAACAACATGTTCTTTGATTTCCAACTGTAGTTGGTCATGGAAATAATTTTTGGGTAACATATCAGCCATTTCCAACTATTTTCAATGCACAGAGACTGCTCTGTTGTTGAAGCATCGCAGTTTCATGAAGAGTTGTTGCTACATGAGTGGTAAGTTAGCTAGATCATAGGAAGTGATCAGCTGAACTGATGACTTGAAGGCAGTCTTGAGATGGAAACTGTATAACTCTAAATAGATATCTAGAAGAATCTTTTGCAAATCATGCAATTATAACACACTCTTTCAGTCTGTGACTTTTACTGTTCGGCATCAGTTAGCATTCTGGAGCAATAAGCAACAAGATGTACCAGTTGCCCATCCAGATGGAGTAAACCTACAACCAGGCCATAGCTAATAGCATCAGCACTCACTGATTTTGTCTTGGTGACATCATAGTATGCTAAAACAGCAGCTACTGTCAGCATTTCTTTTACTCTGCTTAAAGTTAGGGCTTGAGCATTTCCCAACAACCAGAGTGTATCTTTCTTTAATAGGTCTGTCATTTAATGTAGCTCAGAAAACAGATCTGACACAAAATTGCTAAGAAGTTAATTGTGCCTAGAGCTTGTTGTAACTCAGTCACACAGGTTGGACTTTTATGCTGCTCTGGCACTCTGACCTGGCTTATATCTGGTCTGATTCCACAAGCAATATGATGTGACCAAAATATTGAAGCTTAGTAGGTGGATTGGACACTCTAAATTGGCCCTAGGTGTGAGTGCGTGCATGTGTGTGCCTTCTGTGGAAGGTTGGCCGCCGGGCTGGCAACTCGACACCGTAAAACTCCACTACCAATCATGAGCGGACAGGTGATCCACTATGGCGACCCCTAACCGGGAAAAGCTGAAAGAAGAAGAAGTCTCTCCAAAACAACATTTGTTTTCATTTAGTTTTAAACCAGACATTTTGATGGTTTAGAGCACTGCTGCAAACCCCAAGTTATGTGTTTCTTTATCTAGCCCAAACACTAGTATGTTATCCATGACAACAGCACCAACTTCATGCTCTTTTAGCAAGTCACACTTATATGTTGAAAGGTTTCAGGCACTGAGGTTATACCAAATGGCAGCCTCTTGAAAAAGAGAAAAAGAAATGTCCCATTAGCGCAATGGCTATTTTTCTCTAGTGATATTTGTCTAAACCCAATGGAAGCATCTAATGATGAAAATCCTTTTAACATTGACTAGCTTAGTTGCTACGTCTTCTAATCTGGCATAATGAATCTTTCTTGTATAACTGCCTCATTAAGCTTTTTCAGATCAACATATATTCATAATCTTCCATTTTAATATCTGGGACCACTGGTGCTCACTATTCAGTCTGATTAGTTCCACTTTCTATTACACCTAGCTCTTGCATTCATTTGACCTTTGTCTTTGCTTTAGACAGCACAGGGAACAGCTCTCTCCTGGGCGTGGCTAAGGTAAATGGGACAGCATGTGGCTTTAAATGTATTGTTATTGCTTCACAATTAAGCAGACAAACATCACCAAGCACACTGACGTAATTTATTCTTGCAATTAGACCCA
Source organism: Protopterus annectens (assembly GCF_019279795.1). Lineage (NCBI taxonomy): Eukaryota > Metazoa > Chordata > Ceratodontiformes > Protopteridae > Protopterus > Protopterus annectens. The sequence continues at coordinate 50,571,217 of NC_056731.1, read as the reverse complement.
TTTCACATGTCACAGTTCTGCTGAGCAGATTATTTATGTATAGACCTTCCAGCATGTAAACCCAGAACTCAAACTGGTACCCCTTCCACTCAGACATGCCTAAAGAAATCTATAAATGCAAAACAAAACACAAGGCAGGACCACCAGGCTTAAAAATATAGTCAAATTTATTGTACAATCAATGGATAAGCGCTTTCACATGTAAAAACATGCCTCATCAGATCTCAAAAAGCAAAAAAATTATCTGTTTAATTTAAACAAGTTTAAAATGGTGTTGACCAATGAGATTCGCACAGATTTAATTAATTAATTGATTAACCCTTCAAGCAGTGAAACAAATACTAACTGAGAATATTTAAAACACATTCCATATTAAACAAGCAAGAAAAAGCATGTACATAAATGCATATATATAAAAGCAACATTGTCGAGAACATAAGACATAAATCACTATATAAATATAAAATTAGGATATCTAAATATGCATCATATAAATAGATAAGCACAAAATAAAATCAAATAAAGTAAAATGGTGACAAAAACAAAAACAACAACAAAGGAATCTATGCACTATTATGAAACATAGTATGATATATTCTGTATTCGTGTTATTTATTTTATAGTGTTATTTTAATTCCACTATAGCTAACTATTTCACATTTTCTTCTATTTTATTATTCCACTCAGTATTGTTATATTTTATTTTAAAGAACGTGCTTCCAGGGCTGGTTTTAAGCTAACATGATTGTTAAGCCCTAGAAAAATATGAGCACGAAGTCTGAAGATCCACTTGACTTCCACCAATTCTAATTAACTAAGTTGCCCCCTCTCATATTAATAGGCACTAATTGTAAAACTCTAAAGCTAAACTTATGAGTATTAAAATTAACTATATGTTTAGCTAATGCATTTTGTTGATTCTGATTCTTGATATCATACAGGTGATTATAAATCCTGTCTCTTAACCTTTGTGTAGTCTTACCTATGTAAAAACAGGTACAGCAATCACAAGAAGCAAGATAGACCAAATTTACACTATTACAAGTGGCAACAAACCTAGGGACAAACTTAAACTTTAAGGCAGGATGATCGAAATTCTGTGTAGTAGTTATAACACTACACATCCTACAATGCTTACATGGAAAAGTTCCAGGGGTCAGACCCCTATCTAACTCCTAGTTCCTGTTAGAGCACCCCATTACATCTTTACATAAAATGCATTTCAGATTATTATTATTTCTATATGTGAAACATGGAAAGTTTCCTACCAGTCTGGCAGTGGCTGGATCCAGTAGCAAACATGGCAATTATGCTTCACTATTTCCACTATACGACCAACGTCTCCTGTATAAGTTGTCACAAAGTGAAGTCTATTGCCATTATTACAGTGTATCTGATTCCTTGTTGAAGGAACACTCATCCCCATCACTTCTTCTCTTACATTTACCAAAATGGATCTCCTATAGCCTCCCTCCAAAAATAGCCTATCTAACTCATCGAACTGTAGTGTCAGGTCATCTGGATCTCTACAGATTCTCTTCAACCTGTAGTACTGGCCCTTAACTATGTTTGAAAAAATCATTCTAGGATGCATACTATTGAAATCTATAAATGCACTTGAGTTATCCAGCAGGGCTATATATTTTTCTCTCTGCTTTATGCAACTGTGTATGCTTCAAGATATTTCTATGGCTAGCATATTATATCACAGTAAAATTCATCCTGTATCAATCTTAGAACTCAACTAAGTTCTCTGAATAGGAATTTTACTTGCTAGTCTGATTTAGTATTAGACATAGCAGTTGTTGAACCCATGAAAAAAAATCTGAACATTATTCTCAGGCTTATTCTCAGAAGCATCTTTAATTTTATATATTTTATTCATATTTGTTAACTGGGAAATGAAAGAGTCCAAGGACCCATTTCAGCTATGATTTAGATCAGAATGACCAAGTCAATAGTAAGAAAAAATGTACTAATGAATGCAAAGAAAAAAATATTGCCATTAAGGAACTTGATAAAGACTGCATGTACAACATGTAGCTAAGGTGTGACACTGAATAGCTAAAACATACAACAATATTTAACTTTGTCTACTACAGCAAAATGCCCCAACCTTTTACATCTTACACTTTTGGTCCTGTACTGCATACTGCAATGACTCAACATGATGACAGTTATGCCTGGTGCACTTGGCAAAGTTTGCACTCATTCTGCCTCTCATGCATGTGTTTACTGTGATACTGATACTGGTCACTATTGCAATGTCAGGAGGGTCCAAGGATAGATAAAAATGATTTAAAATATGGTGTATTTTTGCTTTCTTACTGCAGGCTGTCAACATATTAGTAAACTAAATTTGAATTCTGTTTTAAGCGGCAATAAGAAGTTATGTACTCACCATAACGTTCCATCTGAGTAGGTATCTTCATTTGTCTGCAACCTTTGGGTATCGGATCCGATCTCGGATCCGAGCCGGCAACTTATTTCACAGCTAATAGATCCGAGCTCCTAGCTCCTCCCCTTACCCATAACCCCCTGCTAACCCTGACTGACCTCAGATCAAGTTTGCCCATATATAAGCAGCTAACAGGCTAGATACGTCCCGAAGGAACTAAGGAAGGGACATCCAGAACTAAAATCCGAAGGTCAGGGGGAAGGAGGGGGGGATGGTTGCAGACAAATGAAGATACCTACTCAGATGGAATGTTATGGTGAGTACATAACTTCTTAATCTGAAGTAGGAACTTCATTTGTCAGCAACCTTTGGGACAGAGTCCCCAGCTACCTAGATCTTGGGTGGCCTTCATGGAAGGATGTTCCGGAGCACTGCGAAGCCAAAGGATGCTCTCCCTGTTGAGATAACATCCAGCTTATAATGGTTGATAAAAGTATGGGATGAGGACCAAGTAGCTGCAAAGCAAATATCATCCAATGACACTCTAGACCTAAAGGCAACAGAGGTAGATATAGAACGAGTAGAATGCGCACGTACTGCCTGAGGTGCGGGCCTTCCAGAACTTTCGTAGGCCAAGAGAATGCACTGTGATATCCATCGTGACAGTGACTTTAGAAACAGATTTTCCTAAGTTAAATTTGGCAAAGGAGATGAACAACTGGTCAGATTGTCTATGACCAGCCATCCTATGAATGTAGAAGCGCAGTTGTCTGTGCACATCTAACGAATGCAATTTGTATTCTCCTTTGTTTTGATATTTAGGAAAGAAGACAGGCAGGTTAATAGATTGATTGATATTCGCCTCTGAGGCCACCTTAGGAAGAAATGAGGGATTGGTCCTGAGGTATACTCTATCCTGGTGGAAGGCCAAGTACGGGGGTTTTGCACAAAGGGCCTGAAGCTCGGAAACTCTTTTTGCTGAAGTAATAGTGACCAGGAATGCTGTTTTCCAGGATAAGTACTTAAGATCAACCGAAGCGGCAGGTTCAAAAGGGGGAGCTGTCAAGGCCTGTAAGACTAGTGATAAATCCCAAGGGGGTACAATGTCTTTGATAGGGGGTCTAAGCAAGAAAGTACCCTTGAGAAAGGTTTTGCACAATTTTGCCGTGATCAAAGGCCCTGATTCATGTCCCACATGGTAATGAGAAATAGCTGCTAGTTGAACCTTGACCGTTGAGCAGCTAGCCCCTTGATGAAAAAGACCTGTAAGGAACTCCAACACAGTCAGCAATGGTGCTGTGAAGGAATCTAAATTATGATGCTCCGCCCAGATGGAGAAACGCTTCCACTTACTGCGATAGACCCTTCTAGTGGAAGGTTTGTGTGCCGCTACTAGTATGGCTTTAACTGGGGAAGAGATACCGGGAGTCCTGACTAGGAGTGGAACTGGAGAAGCCAAGCTGTCAGCTTTAGGCTGTCCAGATTTGGGGTCGGGAGACCTAGTGGGTGAGATATTAGATCTGGTAGTAGGGGATCCAGAATCCAAGGAGGATTCACCAGGTGAGACCACAGGTAAGGGAACCACGTTTGATGAGGCCAGAATGGGGCAATGAGGATCATTCTGCTCCCCAACCGACTGGCTTTCTGTATGAGTTTCAGCATCAGGGGTAGAAGAGGATATGCATAAAGCAGACCGGGAGACCAAGCATGCACCAGAGTGTCTCTTGGGGATTCCCCAAAGGGGGGAATTAGAGCGAAGTAGCTGTTGCATTTCGTATTTGAGGGAGAGGCGAAGAGATCACAACAGGGTTGCCCCCACATGGCAAAAATCCGCTTTGCTATCTGGGGATTGAGAGATCACTCGTAAGGTGAAAGGATGGTGTGGTTGAGTCTGTCCGCTAGTATGTTGGACCGTCCCGGAATGTGCGTTGCAATAAGAAAGCGGTTGGTGGAGATCGCCCATTCCCACACTCTCATGGCCTCTCGACAGAGAGGGTAGGACCTCGTTCCCCCCTGTTTGTTGATGTACCAGACAACTGACATGTTGTCCGTCTGTATCGCAATAGTTCCTACAGGAAGAAGGTTGTGAAGTGCCTGCAACACCAAGAGCACCGCCCTCATCTCCAGAACATTGATATGAAAAGAGGTCTCTGTGTCATTCCACGTGCCTTGGACTGTCCTGCCTGAGCAATGCCCCTCCACCCGAGGCGAGAGGCGTCCGTGGTCACCGTGGTGAGGGGGAGAGGCATGGAGAAGGGATGTCCCGTATGAAGGTCCGGGGAGTGGAGCCACCACAAGAGAGCCCTCCTGCAAGCCCTGTTGAGGGGAATAGGATGGTTTAGGGGGTGGTGTAGAAAGGGCCACTGGACTTGAAGGGTCCACTGCAGGACCCTCATGTTGAGATGAGCCAACAGCAGAAGAGTGATTGCCACCGCCATGGAGCCTAGAGCCCTCAGGACCAACTCCGCTGGTGGAGCTTCTAATTGGAGGATGGCCCGCACATGAAGCCTCAGGCTTTGCAGTCGTTCCGCAGTCAGGAAAGCTAGAAGGTACCTCGTGTCTACTTTGGCTCCTATGAACTCTATCACCTGGGTCAGCGCAAGAGAGGACTTATCCATGTTGATAGTGATGCCCAGCCAGGGGGCAAGTTGAAGGAAGTAGTCCCTGGCTGAGCAGAGTAGATGCCTTGTTGGGGCGGTCAGGAGCCAGTTGTCCAGGTATGGAAAAACCTGTATTCCCTGGAGTTTCAGGTGGGCCGCTATCACTGCTAATACTTTGGTAAACACCCTGGGGGCTGTGGTGAGGCCAAAGGGAAGGACCCTGAACTGGTAGTGACTGGCTCCCAGCCGGAAGCGGAGAAACCTCCTGGATTGTCTGTCCATCCGAATGTGGTAGTATGCATCCTTGAGGTCTATTGAGCATATTCAGTCGTTCTCCCGCAGAAGGGGAAGGATGGATTGAAGGGTGACCATCTGGAATTTTTGTTTGGTTACTAACAGGTTCAAAGAAGAAAGGTCGAGGATTGGCCTTAAGTCCCCCGTCTTTTTTGGCACCAAAAAGAACCTGGAGTAAAACTCTAATCCGATCTGGCCTGGGGGGACGGGTTGGATGGCTCTTTTTTCTAGGAACTGCCAAATCTCTGCAGCTGCTACCTCCCTCTGATCGGGTTGTACATAGGGGAGGTTTCTGATTTTGGGCACGTGATACAGGGGAATGTGGTAGCCTCTGGATATGATGCGAAGCACCCAGTGATCCATTGTGATGGACTCCCAATCTGCCAGGTGCCTTGAGAAATGCCCCCCGACTGCCTCCAGAGTGGAGCAGTTGGGCCACCCCTCAGGGTTGCTGCGTGGGCCAATCAGAGAAGGATTCTCTGGACCCAAAATTTTTCGGGCCCCTTCTGCCTCTAGGGCGGCGTCCTCCCTGTCCTCCTCTGCCACGGAAGGACTGGTTGTCCGGAGCAGGTTGGGAATGCTGCGATTTCCGGAACCACATCTTCTTCTGTCCCTTTTGGTTCTTGGAGAAGGACCTCTGGGGAGCAGAGAAGCGGACTCCGACGGTAGACAACGTCTTCCCGTCCTTTTTGCTCTGGACTAAAGTCTTGCGAACGGTCTTGCCAAATAAGGCAGAACCATCAAAAGGGGCATTCACAAATGATGCCTTGAAGGGTTCCGTGAAGTCACAGTGTCGGAGCCAGGCCTGACGTCTCATGACTAGGCCTGCTCCGCTGGCTCTAGCAGCTCCCTCAGTGGCATGGGATAAAAGCTGCATAGAGGTATTCGATATTGATCTTAGAGTGGCCATGCGAGTGGAATACAACTGCTTGTCTTCCACCGACATGGACTCCGAGGGGGAAGCAGCGTACTCTTTGATAAGGTCTTGCTGCATCCTAATGACATGTGTCATGTAGTTCAGGGACCTTACTGAGAAGGTCGCTGAACTAAAGACCCGCTTCCCTAGGCGATCCATCAAGCGGGACTCCTTGCTCGGTGGATGCACAGAGGGGCTCTCCTGAGCTAATTCCCTCTTGGTGGCTGCCGCCACCAACATGGCATCTACGAGGGGACCCGTGCTCCAGTGGGACTTCTCTGAAGGGGGCTCAGAATCCTATCGGGGCGTTTGGGAACTGGCTCCACAGTGTCCGGCTCCTTCCATACCCTGGTGGTAATCAGGTCCACCAGGGGGTCGGCCGGAGGGGACACCCAAGAGGTAGACGGGCCTGCTTTGAATGCCTCCAGGAACACGGATTTGTCAGAGGAAGCCTTGGGGGCAGACCACCCCCCCCTGATCCTAAGCATTTCCATGATGTCTCCAAAGGAGACATCCTCGGGGGGTGATCTTGGGGAGCCTTCCCCATCATCCAAATCCGTATCTTCTGTTAAGGACTCGGGGGAGTCCACGTGCCTCCTCTTACATTTCCACTTGTGAGGAACATCCTCGGGGGGGTTGTCCGAGGAGGACTCACCAGCAACGTCCTGTTCCACTGGAATGACCTGAGACGTCAAAGCAGGCTGTCCCTGAGTGACGGAAGCCTGACCCAAACGAGAGGGAGTGCGGGATGGAGCTGTAGCAGGGTATGGGGGCCTGGATGCCCTCATCAGTGCCCTCTCCACCACCTCGAATACCGAGGGAGAGCCGCTCTCAGTGGGATCCGAGAGTCGACCCTCGCCCGGATCCGAAGGGCAGATCGGAGCCAGCGCCGAGACCAACGGATCAGAGAGGCCAGTGTGCTCTGACCTGGACTGAGCCGAAGGCACACTAAACCCCCCGGATCCGAAGCTCAGAGCACGGCTCCGAGAGCTCGGATCCAACAAGGATGGATCCAGCAAGCTCGAGGGGAGAGTCGGCGTCGAAGTGCCAGATACTGTCAGCGCCGACCCGACCCCGGCTCCGACGCTGGCCAGCTCCGAATGCTCTGAACCCAGGAAGCGGGTCGGAGAAGGAGCTATCAGGGCAAAATAGGGTGTTGAGCTCCCCCCAGAGGGGGGGAGGCAAGAGCACTCCCATCTGCATTTGGGCCTAGATGAGCCTTCTCATCACACGGTCCAAATTGGCTTCTGACAGGCTATGTGTTGATCTCGACAAGGCCACCGAGGCAGACCAGGAGTGCCGCCTCGATGACCTCGACGGAGATCAGATCTCTCCCTCCTCGGGTCCCGGTAAAAAGCATGGAGACCGGGTCCGAGAAGGAGGAGACCTAGACCTGGAAGACCTAGAAGGAGAAGCCCGCTTAGCTGGAGTGGCCAACACGGAGGACTCGGCCCTCCGCTTGTGGTGCTTCTCCCTCTTCTTTTCCTTCCTGGCCTCCCCCTCCTCCGGCACAGAAGCGGGAGTTTGAGTCCCGGCCGGGGGAAGAGAGGCAGGAGTGGCCACCACCAAGGCCTGGGAGGAGGCCACAGAAGTACCGGAGGCCGAAGCCGAATCCGGGGGCAAAAGTCCCACCAGGATCAGCTTCGACCTCAGGTCCTTCAGTGCCCTGGGGTTGAACGCAGTGCAAATTGCGCAACCAGAAGATAGGTGTTCAACCCCAAGCCACTGGACACACCAAGTGTGGCCATCCGCCAGTGAGAGCTTATGGCCACACTTGGTGCACTTGGAAAAAAACAACTTTGGGGCCTCAGACATTTTTTTTTTTTGACTACAAAAAAAAAACACACACACATAAGGCCCCAACTGACAAGAACACACTCACACACTACGAACCAGTGAAGGGAGGGGAGGAGAACACAAATTACCACAAAAAATAATTAAATATAGGGTTTTTAATACTAAGGAACCTAACCACACACACTTTAAGGGGATTTATAAGAAATAAGTAATCAAAATCACTTATCTGAGTAGGAGCTCGTAACCTAGCTGCTGAGTTTAAGCATGGCAAACTAGATCTGAGGTCAGTCAGGGTTAGCAGGGGGTTATGGGTAAGGGGAGGAGCTAGGAGCTCGGATCTATTAGCTGTGAAATAAGTTGCCGGCTCGGATCCGAGATCGGATCCGATACCCAAAGGTTGCTGACAAATGAAGTTCCTACTTCAGATTGATTGTTTCCTGTTTCTGAGAATGTGTGGCCTTTTGAACCAATAGAAGAGCAAGGCAAACTTAAAAAAAAAACACTGTAAGGCATGGAGCTAAAAGGAATATCAATGTAAGCCCACTCTAATTATTTTTAATCCACTGTAAATCCACAGTAAATCCACAATAAGAACACAGTAAATCCACTAAGAATAGCAAAACAAAACTTAAAACCACTTAAAGTCAAAAGGGATAAGCTATGTGGTGGATCACATGATTAACTAAGTGGGCTATTAAATTCTATGCATAGTATTGGTAGATATTTGATGAAGTCCCAATATTACTTGAGATGAAAGCTCTTACCCCTTTTGACTTTGTGTGGTTTTATGTTTTATGTCTTGTTGTTCTTAGTGGATTTACTGTGTTTATATTGTGGATGTACGATGGATTACTAATAATTAGAGTGGCCTTGTGTTGTTCCTTTTAGATCTGTGCCTTGCAGTGTTTTTTTTTAATGCGGATTAATTTTTTTTTTTTGGACAGCGAGTGGTGCAGTGGTGGCATTGTTGCCTCGCTGCAAGATGTTCTCCAGTTCGATTCTCTGCTGGAGTACCTTTTGTGCAGAGTCTGCATGTCCTGCCTGCATTCGTGTAGGTTCCCTCTGGCTGTTCCGGTTTCCTCCCACGTTACAAAGACATGTGTCTGGAGTGATTCTCCCTGGGCCTTGGCTGAAAATGGCTTCTTTCCAAGTCGGACTTTCCAGGTAAACAAATGTTAAATAAATAAATGTATGACTTTTCCTTTACAAATGAAAAAGGTCAATGAAATGACAAGAAATGTGCTTGAAATGCAAAATTTAACTTGCTGCAATTTCTTGGGAAAGGGTTTGGTCACTTGCCTGTGAATAAATAAAGCACTACGGAGTTTGGAGACAGGAAAGGTAAGGGTCATAACATCCAATTAGATTGTATTTCAAAGAAGTAGCTCTCCAGAGCTGTAAAAGGAAGCAATAATTAGTATGCAAGCAATTAACAAATGTTTACTCATAGCTAATCCATTGTTCTTCTATATGGGACAGGAACTAATTTAAATTTATACAATATAATTCCACCTAGTGTTGTGTGAGAATGTAAGATGATGTAATCTAATGACCCCGGCTTTTGTATTGGGGTGATGAGCAGAAAAGATTATACATTTGGGACTGAAACCAATGAAAAGGAAAAATCAGTCTTTGCTTCGAACACATCTGTGAAGGCTTCCTTTTTTGTGCTACCTTGTATTAGGTTCTATAACTTACAATAGCTAAGGACTGGTATTTATTTAGCAAGATATACTTAGGATATATATTTTGCTGTAGATCTGTTTTTTCTATACATATTTTTCCTAAAACAGTCTGCTATTTTCCTCTGTCTGTGCACTGCTTTAATCCCTGAACATTTGATCTGCATTAGTATTTTTGCCTTATTGTTAGTATCTTTTTAACCACTTTTAAGCTTTTGTGGCTGATCTTTATTATCTATATGTGTTTTAGTCTCATTATCTGAGAAGGGAGTATTTAGCACAGTTGGGTGGCAAGCTGTGGCTTCCATCTCCAATTAGTTGCATCAGTTGAGGCTATTACCAGGGAAAGATATTATTTTTTATAGCTTATATTTGGCTAGGTCAAGAGAAGCAGATAGCTCTTATGTTTGGTCTCTGATCATATCCATAATGGCAACAATACTAAAACCTGGGAATAATGTGCATTTGTGAATGTGTGTTAGAATAACTGTTTGAAAAGTAGTTACTGTTGGTAAAGGGCCAATGAAAGACACCATGGATCACTTAAAGAGAGCAGCGAGGAAGGAAGAAATAGACCTGGGGTGCTAAACCAAAGATTCAGTTCTGAAAGTATCCTATGTGCAGTCTTTGTGTGGGTGTGAATGTTGGAAGCCTTTACACAGGACAGCAGTGCATATTCCCCTTATGCTCATGCGGCAAGGTTGCATTTGATGAATTGTTTATTGAATTAAACTTAGTTGCACTTTCTCTTACTTTAACCTGTTGGGTACATTTGGTTTTACTCAAGAGGTATTACTCTGGTAGATGTTACTCTTATTTGGGGCAGTGGAGCAGATTGAAGGACCTTAGCCTCAGTCCTTCACATGCCAGGTTGCTGGTCATCTGTTATATATTGGTGGCAGCAACATGCAACTCTTTATAAGTATCAGATTCCTTTTTAAACTGCCATTTCCTTTGCATTTTACCTCACACACAGCATTTTCTATATTTTTAGTTACCAGTTTTTCTTTATTACTTTGACCTCTCTGATGATTTGTATTTTGTGTTTTCAAAGTTAAATTCACTTCTAATTGCAACTTTTGAGAAACTTCAACATCACCCAGCCCAGTTACAACATTGTCTCCAATCTGTTCATCCTTTGTTTTATTAAACACAAAGTTTTCAACCACGTCCTTCAAATGCATTACAAAAGATAGAACACATTCACCTTTAATGTGTGCACAGCTTTACCATTTGGGCCCTCTAAAAAGGAAAACAAACTATGTATTGCCTCCAATTTTCCCCACAATGTATAACAAAGTGTTTACCTGGATTTTTTGGATTTCCTTGCCTGACTTAGTTGTTAATTTAAAACATGAAAACCTCTGTCTCCATGCTACCCAGGCAAATGGTTCTGAAATGGTAAATGGCTACAATGGATTAAACTGCCATATCCAATGAAAATGTAGTTTTCTAGGGCTAATTGCTTATAAAATCATGAAATAACTACTGTATGAGGTAAAACTGTACATTTTTGGTAAAGAACCTTATCCTGAGCATTGGTGATAATAACACAACTCCCCAATTTCATTTTTCTAAACAGAATATAATTTTCAGTTTTATTTTCTAAAAAAAGACCCCACGTCTGACATCATATCTCAACAGGAATGACTGGTTATGCAGTTATGATGAAAGACAGTATTAATGACATTAATATACATCAGCATTTGCAGCAAAACACCTTACATACAGCACAAAAAGGTAGCACAGGAACATTTATGTCAACAGTTCACTCATCCAAAATACACTGGCAAATGGCACTAGACTCGATGCATTGTATTCACAATATATATATATATATATATATATATATATATATATATATATATATATATATAAAAGCATATAACAGCTCTGCATTTATTATTATAACAAGAAATATTTCAGCTCTTTTCATAAACAATCCGCTGCCCAAAAATAACCCATTTCTGGCATGGTATGTCTTAACTAACAACGAAAAGGAACTTAGACTGCATAGAAATAAAATATGCCAGAAAATCTATTATTTGTTATATGCTTTGGGGCATTATTCCACAGCCATTTATGTCTGATGTGAGTAATCAGTGAATCTAGAGCATTGCTCTCAGTGGCCAGCATAATATTAGCATTATGTATCTGTAAAACATATGCTGATTTGCAGTGACTGACCTGAGGCAGTTATTTACTACTGGTGTTTTAGAATTCACAGTAGCACTGGGAAGCTTCTACAATTTCCATAAGAAACTTATTTTTTTATGAGAAACACAAAGCTCTGAAATCTGCTTCAAATGAAAGAACACAACCCATCTCAGTAAAGGAGACAATCCGGCTGTGTACCACACAAAACCAGGGTATAAGTAGCAAGTGGCAAGGATGCCAAACATTGAATGATAAAAGAAAAAGGACAGAGCAGTTAGTGACCAGGGTACCAGAAATCTAAGTCGGCAAGAGAAACAATACTGCAACTACAACCATATTTACTTCCTTAGAAGAAGTAATGTTCTCTCTGCCACAAAGGCTGGCCTCCCAACTGCCCCTAATTTAGAGGAATGCCCTACTTTCAGGTTTGATTTATCCCTGCACATGCTGTCCCTATTTATAGACATATGTCCCTATTTTCCGGTTTGATTTACCTCTTCACACAATTATCTGAATCCCTATCATTACACATGATTTCTGAAGCTGTCTGGTGCACAGAACACCACACTTATATAATCAACATACTAGTGGCACCTATAATTTAAAGAAAGAGGCACACATCTTACATAACCCTTTTTCAGAAGCAAAAATAAATGACTTTGCCTGGTTGAATTTTGTAATGCAGTTCATTAAAGTCTACAGATTTTAAACTCTTTGAAAATGCATTTATATTCTTTCCATTATTTTAGTCACGCACTATTTTTTTAAACATATTTCTGAGTAGTAGCCAAGATTCTTATTGCAAGTAAAAAGAGTTATGTACTATTTGGTATTCAGATGTTATGCTAATTAGATGTCCAGGATGTGCTTATTTTTCAGGGGCTTTTATTTTTATTTTTAAAGTCTGCAGGTAGACTGTTATGCACAAAGGTCCCCCTTGGTGTTGGAAGATCAAGTCCCATGAATTAATGGGAATAAAATATATAAAACAGTAACTACTACATTGTAGCTGCTCTGTTTAACTATGCCTCATATATGTATATAAAGCTTCCATGGGTTTGCTTTATTGGCACATTAAGAAGTGCATCAAAATATCCACTCTTTTACTGAGTATGATGATTTAAGTGTTTGAGTCTAGTTCTTGCCACCTGCTTAAAAACACATAGGCTATTCCCACATTTGCAAGGAACTGTGATGTATAAAGTTATGAAGGGGTTGTGTTTGCATTTGCAGAGCAAATGATTAATGAGAAAGTAAAGTGTCAGAGAAAGGTTTGGGCACCAGAAATGCATAAAAATGATAGATCTACCCAAAATGAAAACTATTCAAGATTACCTTTTTTAACCTCTTTGTTTTTAAATTTTGTAGGAATTTGTGGAAAATGTCTTTAATATTAATGGCTTTGAAAATGGCATTCCACTTGCAGACATCCAAAAGATGCAAAGATAGGTGATGCATAAGCCCTGAGAACTTATAGGAAATCAGGATATGGAAGCAGTGCAATGGTGTGGCAAAGGTTTGCAATGCATAATGCAAATTTACAGGCTCTTGCATAGATTTCAGCATTCATAATTCATCTGTCATGCAGCAACATAGCTCAGGTATACAAAAGTTGGAATATCAGCCTCATTGATGCCACTATCATGAAAGAAAGAAAAGGGGGGGGGGGAGATAAAAAAAATCTTTGTGACCTAAAGTGACCTTCAGTAGAATTTTAAATTTTACCAAACATTTTCCCACAATGATTTTAGTGCTATCTTTTCACACTATATGGCACGGATCATGAACATACTAGCTGCCTTTGAGTACCATACCAATACACTCATAGGGTATGAACATTTGTTTTATCAAATAATAGGGAAATACTGATTTTACACTAAAATACAGAGCACAAATTTTCACTCTAAAATGTTTCCTTCATATTACATATAAGGGATTTAAATATATTTTATGACATGTCTAAAAACCTCTAAATATTTTGAATGCAGTCTTCAAAAGACATACTGGTAGATTTAACAGCTCTAAATTATGTGTGAATGCATTCTGATTGTATTCTGTCTTTGTTAGACAATCTGGTCTAAGTATTCCAATTAACACTGACAGCATATAGCTTTCTGGCAAGCTATCTATTTTACAGACACAGGCTGAGACAGTAACAATCTGAAAATTTAAAACTTTGATGGGTTTCTTTCTCTAATGCAGTACATGGGTTGCACCCATTTTTCACATTTAAGACAAATTATGCCAATGGAATTTTCACAAAAGTATTTTTACATTTGAAGCTGTGTCCATATCTAATAGGAAATACTAACTAAACCCTACCATATTATGTTTTACAGTTTCCTCTGAGACATCTACAACAATGTAAGAGTAACCAATTTATTTATGCACGTATGTATGTATGTATGTAGGTAGATGGGTATGTATGAAAGCATGTATTTATTTATTATTTGTTAAATGGGTAAGTGAACTGATCCTCAGGCCATTTTTAACCACGACTAAGCCAAAAGCACATGCAAGTGTGACATAGTTTTCTTAACAGACATGGTAATACATATGTATAAAATTAAATAACATAAAAAAGTTTGTGTATAAGGATAGAATATTAAAATAGCGGACAGTTAAGATATCAAAGATACATAACTAAGAAACAATACAGGAAAGCAAACCCTTCAGACAGCCTTATAACAGCAACAATTTAACCAAAAAGAATTATTCCATCATATATATTTCTTCAATACGTCTGATAATACAGTGCTCACTTTTGTAACAATGCATGTTTGTTTACAGTAATCCAGAGTTCCTTATACAGCGGATATGAGCATGTCATTATAGCGTTCCTACTTCATAAGTATACCGGGTAGGATTAAGAAGAAGACAGAAAGAGAAAAGGAGGGAGGAGGACAGACACATAAACACAAACAACGCAAAATGTCTGTGAGGGAAACTGCCAAGTTCAAAATCATTTATAAACGGACAGGTCTTTAGTAATGAAAGCTGCCTTTAACTCAGTATCAGCATGGGTTAAAACTAAGCACGTGGCTGCCCTGACATCGATTTATTTTTAAAAATGAAGTGCCAGCATAAAAATGGTGTCAGCAATGGTGAAAACACGTATTTCTCTAGGTGTTACAATCCGCATAAAACAGAAAAGCTAAATTTGTGTAAAATGAATGTGCAGAAACATGTTGTTAGTTGTTGCTTTGATTTACTCTACCTATCTACTCTTGTGAATAGCCTTTGAGAAGTCACTCTATGCTCCTAAAACTTATCTTTTACAAGCAAACTAATAATTAATACAGTACTGAAAAAAGTAAACTTCATGTTTTAGCATAAGAACCATCCCAGGAATAAATATGCATACTAGACTTCGTAGCTGTTACAGTAGTTAATAATATCTAACGCTAGTATTGTATATTTGACAAGGGACCAACCTAATGATGACCATTTTACCATAGATGAATAGCCAAAGTGACAATAATGAATTCATTAACTCAGATGGACTGACCTTTCAGTTGATTATTACTGTGGTGTTAATGCACAGACATCTTTCACCGCTCTCCTTACATAACAACAAAGCCACCCCAAATAAATAGTTTTGGTTCTTTCTAAAGCATACCCTAAAACTGTAATACCATATTGTTAAACTGGGTGATGTAAGATAAACAAACCATAATGGACTCTGGCATATTCCCATATCCATGCTGTTCTCTTGTAACCATTCTATTTCAGTTACTTTTCATATTTCCACATGTAGCCAGCCTAATTCTGCAAGCTGCATATAACTTTATTGTGATAACCTCTGGAGAAGAAAAAATCTGCCTTCTCCTGTATTTGACAAGGAGAAACAAAGCTCCACTATCTTTAATTAAATTCTTTATCTCAATCTTTTTTCAGCAAAATGTATTACACACAAAGTATGACAAGTCGGCAAAATGGGTAACTTAAGAGTGGAAACATAATACACACTAGAAATAATTACACTGCTCCTTATAGTGTTTTTAGACTATAGCCCACCATAAAAAATGTGAACATATTAGTTCCTGTTTCTTTAAATAGCACAGAATACTGTCTTCTACCTCATTAAAGATTTTAGAATTGCAAAAAGATGACAACATGCTATTATGCATGAAACCAGAGAGTCATGCTAGTATTGTTTGAAGGTATCTTTCAGGCCCAGTTTACTGATTGTTGTTTCCCTTTATCATTTCAGCCAAAATGAACCTTCATTTGTAGAATAGCATTATGGGTAAAGAGAAAAAATGCAAAAACATCTGCTTAGCCACACTTGCTGCCTTGACTCCGCCAACCCAATTCCTGTATAAGTCATATGCAGTCTTAATTTTTTTCCTCAGAATTATTTTTCTGTATCTTAATATGTGATATAAATAAAGCTACGAGGTCTGAAGTCACTAAATAGTGCCAATATAGTTACTTGAGTTATTCCTCACATATAATGACACAAATCAACTTATTCTTCCAACCATTTAAGCGAATGGGAAAAATGTTTAAAAGGTGCCTCTGATATGGGCAGATCTGTGTACACCATTTATGAGGTAACAGGATACATCAAAGTTGCATGATCACTTCAAAGCAACTGACCCTCATAAAACTTCTACAGTCAATATAATAATTCATTAATACATTTACACACAGATACTAAAACAGGTATAGATACTAAGAATGCAGATTCCTTATCTGATTTAATATCATTAGCCAGTTCTACCTACCCATGAGTATGATCCATTCTCTAATTATAGCTGTTTCCTTTCTAATTTAACTCTTGATGGACACTACCAGTAACATGCACTTTGGTAGTTTCAGACATAAGTGGGACTGACCAGGCTCTTACAGCTGGGCTTCCATTGTGTTGGTAGGGCGGTTCCAACTGCAGATAAACAGAGGGGAAAGGAGGCCTCAAAAGGAGACGAATTCTGTGAAAGAGACGTCTATCCTGTCTGTTTATGTTACAGCAGAGGCTTTGATTTTTTTTAGTGCTATCCATAGTGTTACTGGTACAAAAATGTGTAGATCACTTGAGGCCTTGTAGACAAGAGGGAGGTTACCACTTAGGTGTCTGTATGCCATCGGTTATCTTGGTGAGGATATGTTTTTTTTTTTTTTTTCAAGTCAGATCATGCATTTAGACAGAGATGGACTAAAGGGCGCATCATATTCTAATATGGGCCTAATCAGGAAAGAGTAGAAAGGGATAATGACTTCCTTGTTCTAAGAAGATACACTTTTGATGATCAGTTTAGCAAAGCAAACTTTCTGATAACAGCAGATATATGGTGATCAAGGGAGACATTGATTGTTTTCATTGTTTATTGTCTACAAAAGGGGTATCATTGTTGTATTATATGCATAGGGGCTTGTACTTCCCAAAGATGCCACACTGTACCTCGTAACATTTCTCTTTAAGCTATGGCCCTGGAACTATAGTTCTGAAAGTCTTGGGTGCACCTAGGGAAAGTTTTCAGTCTTATGTAGATAATTTCAAACTCAGACCCTTAACATCAGCTTTAACTGAATAGAAGTGAGCCTAAAACTGATACCTGGGAAAACTAATTATAAATGGCACTTTTATAGAGAGGTGTACCATGTCATGTTTTATTGGGTTCTGTCAGTGTGCCGGTTCACTATTCAGCAAGTTACATAAGAGTTTATATTTAGTTTGATTAGCTTGTTGATAATACCAGAATGTGGAATGGTACTGAAGGCCTTTACCAGACCAAGGTAAGTGGTGTGTCCTGATTTGCCCTGTCCAATGTCTCAGTGACTTTTTCAAAGAAGAGTATTAAGTTTAATAGGTAGGATCTTCTTTTTTTCAAATCCAAACTAGTTATAGTACCTAAATTCCACTAATTTCTCATTACTGCTCCTATTTTATTTTCACACCAAAAATTTCCTTTTACTGGCATGACAAACCTGTATATATGTAAATGAGTGTCATACATATAATTGAATACCAAAATACTGATTTAAAAAAATTGGAATTCAAGATATCTCCAAAAAAAAAAAGAAAAAAGAAATCCTATTATTTTTTCAAAGAAGGTAAGTCCTCCCCCTGCACTCCCTATCCCCCTTCTACTTATATACACCAACTTTGTAATTGCACAACCACAGAGAAAGGGCAAATTCCCAGTCTCTGCTGTACCTCAGTCTTGCACAAAGTAACACCAACACACTGCGATCATCTGACTATTCGATCACTTGCACTGGCATAAAACATGATTGATATTCCAAACTTCAACTGACTAAAGTCTTCCCATACATACAAATCCTGGTTCATGTTTTTTTTTTGTTTTTTTGTTTTACTCCTGAAGTTTATCTTATGCCTCAGTTAATCTACAATATTGTAATTTTCAAAGAATGTCCAGATATTTTCTTCATATTTTTAGTCTGTTCTTCATAAAATTTGAGTTTTTTTGTCAAATCACTGAGGAATTAAGTAATTAAATAATGATATACATTTGAGTTTGCGGCTTCATATCCTTCAGAAAATATATGCCAATGCAAATCCTCCTATTCTAGCAATTTCCTAAGTTTATAAGAGTAGTATTTAAATATGTCCCTATTTTTGGGCCTTTGTCCCTATTATTTTTAGGTTGTGTCCAAATTTCTTACACGAAGAAGTTGCAGGTATATAATACACTACTTTATTTGTGTGTGCATAAATTATATCTTTTGCTCATATGAATTCTGTTTAAATTTGTTGTATTCTTCTACGCAGACTGTGACTGTGGTTGGCCATCTTTGATCAGTGTTCTACCCTGATAAAAATAAATAAATAAATACATATAAATAAAATCAGTAAAACTTATTTGGATTCAGGAATTGTAAACTGCCAAAATCTTTGTTTATGTGTTATATAATGCTATGCTCCGTTACTTTACAAACAAGGCTAATAAAACATATTGTTCTTTCTCAGATTAGTGGTAGGTTCAATGGAAGAGGATGACCACAGCTATTTCCACACATTTGGCATAAAACCAGTTGTGAAGCTGAACAGTTTTAGTAGTGAATTGGTGATAACTTTACACTGTACTGACAAGAAAGCAGCCTGGCACATTTACTTATCTGAGAGGTGGATGCAAATATAATAGCATGAATTTGGTAGTTCTGGAAGATATGTTTCACACTAGATTTGTGTGTTAATATGTTTGCTATACCTTCAGTGGCTGAGTAGGGGTTATTGATATATAAACACTCAGTGCAATAATGGGTGTTGTCACTATGATTTCTAACACAATTAAAAGGGCTTTATTGTTGTCTATTACAGAGGTGTTAATATTCATTTCATAAGTGTCCTTGAAGGATTTGATTTTAATACAGTTCTGTACCTAATCTTCAGTTCACTTCTGGAGTGTGAGGTACTTTGTTTCTCCTTTTGTCATATAATTTGTTTATAATAAGGTTCAATTATAGGGCTTTATTCCTAAGCTTAACATTGTATTTGTGTTGGATAGGGACCAATGTCTGCATGCATGTGTTAAGGTTTGAACAGAAACTGTGTAAATGTGGTGGTGTCTGCTACTCGGTCCTCAAGATGAGAGGTTCTTAAATCATACAGCTCATTATATAGCTGCACTAGATATATCTTTAAAAAATATGCAGGCAAGTTGGGTTTGGCCTCATGGCACATATTACTGAATGGTAGTCAGATGTGACCACTGATGGGGTGACTATGGGTGAAGAACATAACAAGATTGTATTTGTGAGAACCAGATCTGAAGGTTTTGAGGTCTTCACTGACAAGTGCATTATCCCATCTAGAATGTTTGCATTGATAACGGAGGATCTCATGGTCACTATTTTGTCATTAAAGTCTTGAAAAATGGCACTTCATAGGAATATGGACACACCACCACCACAACCTCTACCACAATCATTCCCAGAGTTGAGTCTGAACAAATAGCAGGCATTGGATTCTAGTAGAAAGTGGGTGTTATAACTGTAATGGAATTACTTTTCAGTGATGATGCTGATATCAATATTTTTCTAATGTTAAGAAAATTTTTAAGGAGTACAGTTTCTTATTTGGGCCATTAGCACACGCAGGACTTCCTTCATACAGTACTGATTTTATCTTATTAGGTTAGTAGATTTAAGAGACTTCTCAGGACATTTTTACATGACCATTTTCCATGGAAAACGTGTCTCACTTTGACCTAAGAAAAATAGCTAACCAAATCAGTACACAGTGGGAGAAGGCCTACTGACTGAAAATTATTGCTGAGTTCCTTCAGATTAATACTGATAAGTTTATATTTATAGACATGCAAGACAAACATGAATAGCTACAAAAAATTAAAACATTTCTCACAAACTGAAAGAAAGGTATCATTTATTTTTCCAATATACCACCTATGCCAGTGCAAGCCAGAAAATGTTATTGTAAAACTGCACCACTTAAATGGTACCAGACTCAGTTTTTCAATAAAAAGCTCATTTCTGCACATTATAAATTAAAAGAGCACAGCAGAATACTAAGAAAGGGAATGTCAAATGAATGTCTGAGACAAGGAAGAGAGCAGAGATTGTAGCCAGCGAACAGGATGTGCCAAACACAGCCGTGACCCAAACGTATTATGATAAGGAAACCAACAACACAACAGCTTCATTCTGGTCACAATGATTATGTAAAATCTGGGCAGGAGATACTCCAGTGAGAAACAGCTCATAAAGCTGTATACTGTTTCTTTCAAACTATATCTAGTCATGCAGCCAGGTATTAGAGAGCACTCCTCAATTACTGGTGAGTACAGGTATGGTGATCCACAGAAGATATAGTGCAAGAAGTTTCTAACCCTTGGAGTGAATAGTATATCTAATTCAGGATCAGTTCAATGGCCAGTTCAGTATTCCTTCAAATTTATGCGATCTGTTTGATATTCAAAACTAATAGCAAGTTATTGAATGAATCAGAGGAAATCTGTTTTGCAGTAATAGAATGTGTTATTTCTACACATTTACTGTATTCTGCAACTTCTGTACTATCACGTCTCACTTCTGAACACAATAAGCATTCTCTGGTTAGAGTGCACATTCCAGCACTGTTTCAGTGCAGAAGTTAAAGAAACCAAAACATTGAACTTGCAGAGGTATCCCCTCATTGACATTTACTACCTGTGCTGACATGAAAATATTCACTCCTACCCCCCCACCCCCACCCCTTTTTTATAACTGTATGTTGTCCATCTGAAGTAGAACACTGCAGTGAATACCTTGTCCAAGTGCAACTGAAGTCAACATAGGGCAATTATATTTATCTAACAGAGGTGGGTTTTAAACCAAGATCGTCAGATAGGCGGATTAATCTTCCTGCATTTCCACCCTACGGTATCTACCCAGACCCCCTTATTTATCATTGTTCCTTCCTGTCAGCTACATTCTTTAATGTCCTAGAATTCAAGTGAAATCCAGGGTGAGAGACTTCCCTATCATTTCAGGAAAAGCAGATTTCAGTCTGCACCTAGACAGCCAAATGATCACTGCTATCTGTGAAAGGTTCTACTCTTTTTACTAGAATGTAGATTCACATTGACATTTACAGGCTATTAACTTCCAGAGATGCCATTTCATGGATCTGAACATAAGGTAACATTTCAGAGGTGGAAATGCCATAACCAGGGCGGAAACACACAAGCATGCAAAGATAGTGATGTGGGATTCCATTCTGCACCAAGTCTATCCTCTCTGCATTGTTCTGCTCCTTCATGATTTGTTCATCCTGACAAGCAGCAATGCACTCCCTTTTGTCACTCAGCAGAACTACCTCAAGTTTTTTTGTACATTCTTTTAGCTGTTTGCCATATGAATTCAGTCACAGTATTAATCAAAATCAAGAGGAAAAGTTTTCCACTGATAAATGCCTTTCATTGTTTTATACATATATATATATATATATATATATATATATATATATATATATATATATATATATATATATTTGTATGCAACTCTAACTCATAAACACATTGACTTTTAAAATATATTGCCTTCTGCTTATCATCTTGGCCTCTTGCTAATCCCTCTAAAATAAACTTTCCAGGAGAAATATTTTGTTATGCCTGTTGGGATCTACGTCATAAGATGGAAAGCTCAAAAGGCTGAAAAGTAAAATATCTAAAACTCAAAATATCAAAGGTGTTTTTAATGCAGGGTGAAAGCTCCCCTGAACCCACATACCCCCTGCTAATGATATATATATGAACTTTGAAATTGCATAGCAGTGGAGAAGGACCAAACTTCCATGTTTGGCATTTTGAGTTTTAGATATTTTGGTTTTCAGTACTGTGAACTTTCTATCTTATGACATACACCTGCCTATTGTCATAGCAGCACAATATATTAATATTTTAGGTGTCTCCCTGAATATAACTGCTAAGCAAATGTTTTGCTGTGAAGTTAAACAGTTCTGAAACCTTGAGATGTTATGTGATCCGATCTCGCCTACATTCTGAATGATGGGTTCGGAGCCGATACCTCGGCTCCGACTCGGCAAGCTTATGCTATAGAGCGAGGCCTCTTATTGGCTGAGCTTTCTTTATCCCAGGATGCACCACCACTAATCCCCCAGATCTCGTTTGCCGCTTACTGAGCTTGGACGTGGTCTCAACATTGGCTGGGCTAAGTACTATATTAATAGTATCTTTTCCTGTCAGAAATTTTCTTTTTTTCAACCCAAAAGCTGTTTTAACGGCTATTATTTGTGTATGAGTGTGTTTCTTGGTGATTTATTGATTTTTACTTAAAATTTCCTGTCAGAGAAGATTCCTTTCAGTCAGAGGGGCCTTCCCCTGTTCTAACTACTTTATTGGTTGTGTGTGGGTCAAGTACTCATTTGAGTTAGAGGGTCTTGACCCTCCTTGCTTTCTTTCTTTTTTCTTACTGTGTAAAAAAAGGGAAAAGTTTCTCTTTTCAGTATTTATATATTTTTTGGCATATTTGTTGTACCTGTGTCCTAAGCTGTTTAAAGTTTACTGTTGTTTCTGTTTTTACAACTATGTCTAAGGAACATAAACCATCCGGTTTTAAGAAGTGCACGAGGTGTGGGTTTAAAATGTCCATTACGGACGACCACTCCTCGTGCGTCTATTGTCTTGGCGCCAAACATCTCCAAGAATCCTGCAGTGTGTGCCATGCATTTTCCTCTCGAGTCCTCCAGGAGAGGAAAAACAAATTAATCCTTAGAGGATTAATCAAGCCTTCTTTTGAGGAGGCTTTATCTTCCTCTCTGTCTTCTAAGAAGAGGAAAGTGTCGGCTCCGACCAGTCAGTCGGAGCCGACGGCTAAGAAAGGCAAGCAGACTTCTCCATCGGCTCCACAGACTTCGGAGCCGAGGTCGGAATGGTCTGCCTCGATGCCTCCTACCTCAACCCCTCTGGTTTCGGAGCCGAGGTCTGGAGCATCGAGAGGCGGGTCATTCTCATCGGCTCCACTGATATTGGAGCCGATAAGGGTCATCGGCTCAGACACTTCCCCCTCGGAGCCGAAGTCTTTATCGGAGCCTAGAGAAATTTCGGTGAAGGCTTCCTCGGAGCCGATAATAGTGGAATCCTTTCGGAGCCGGTCCCCAGGCCCTTCGGAGCCGATGGAGAAATCGGTTCGGGCCCGATCGGTATCCTCGAGATCTTCCAGGATGTCTGATTCGGACATCGACAGGGTACTCCTTCGACTCTTCCAGTCTCCGGTGTTCCAAAAGATGGTTTCGGCTCCAGCCAATTTGGCTTTGGAGCCGATGGTCCACTCCCTTACAGTTCTTCCTCCTCCAACAGCTTCGGCACCGTTGGAGTGGGTGTTGGTGGAACCAGTGGAGGTGTTAGGGTCAGACCCGACCCTTGCTCCGACTCCGGCTCCTGGGTCGGAGTTCAGTGCACGGACTTCTTCCTTCGGCCCTAGGGGAGAGGCTTCGGGATTGATGCCTTCGGTCCCAAGTCTTCCTCTTGGTGCGTCGGCGGCGGGAGTACCGTCTACTGTCGTGGCCATGGAGGGGGGACCTTCCCAGGATTCTGGTGGTCCCGCCTTCAGGGCTATAAGGAGTGCTCTAGCCAAATCTTCTTTGGCCACCTCCACAGTTTCCCCGGCTCCTTCCCTACTCTTGGAGACTGGGTCGTTGGCAGTTCCCCTGTCAGCAGACAGCAGAGCCCCTGGGCCTCAGGTTACCCCCGCTGGGGTTTCTCTCCCTCCTGGAGGTCCTTCTGAAGCCTCTTCGGATGAACCTCCCAGGAAGAAAACGTGCAAGAGGAAGCACATTGACTCCCCTGACGAGTCTTTGACATCTGACACCGATCTCGATGATGCAGAGGGGTCCCCCAAGTCGTCCTCGGATGATGTCTCCTTTGCAGACATCATTGAAGCCCTAAAACAACGAGGCGGCTGGCAGTCCAAACCTCCCTCTGCTGATGAGTCGGTGTTCCTGAAGGCCTTCGGGGCTCAGCCCTCCACCTCCTGGGTGTCTCCGCCCTTCGACGAGCTCTTGGATTTGATCTGTCGAAGGGCGTGGGAACACCCGGACTCTGTGGAACCGGTGCCCGCTCATCCAAACAAATTTCTTTCAGCACCCCCAGATAGAGAGTTCCTCACGAAAGGTGTGGCTGTGGATGCTATGGTGGTGGCATCTGCTACACAGCAGGATGTAGCAGAGGCTTCTACGTCCATCCATCCTCCTAATAAGGAGTCTAGGAGCATGGATCGGTACGGCAAGTGCACCCTTAGTTCAGTGGCCTTTACTTTGAGGTCTCTGAACTACCTAACGCACTTTACGAGATTCCAGAGGGATCTGATTAAGGAGCTATCCGATACCCTCTTAGGTAACCTGCCTGAGGAGCTGGCCCAGACAGTTGGATCTCAGCTGGCTACGATGTCATCCATCTCAAACTCGTCCATGAGGCTCATCTCGTATGCGGCCGAGGGGGCGAATAGTGCGGCAGGTACAGGCATTGTGCTACGGAGGCAAGCCTGGCTTCGCCTGTGTCATTTTGCGGAGGCCTTCAAGTCTTCATTCGCCGACGCCCCATTTGATGGGTCCTCCCTGTTTGGGCCCAAGGTGAAAGACACACTTACCCGCTGTGAACAGGAGGGTAAGACTCTGACTGCCGTAGGGGCACGATTTTCCACTCCCTTTCGGCCTTATTCCAAGGCTAAAAGAGGAGGGAAGATGTGGTTCTGGAGATCGCAGAAGTCTTACTCCTCTCAGCAGGAAGGTTCCCCCTCCAGAGGCAGAGGAGGGGGAAATTCATCAGGAAGACGCCGTCCCAGAGGCGGCAGTGGCCCCCGCAACACTGGAGGCCGCGAGTCCTTTCGTGGCTCCTCAACCTTTCATAGTCCCTGAGGGATTGCCCGGCTGTGCTGCTCCGGAGCCAGTCGGGGGTCGTTTTTCGAAGCACCTAAAGGCCTGGAAAAGGATCACTCAGGACCGATGGGTGCTTCGAATTATCGCCGGAGGTTACACCATCCCATTCTGTTGTCCCCCCCCTCAGTCCAAAAGAATCCCGGACCCGCCACCCAGTCAACGGGATACCGCAGCCATAGAAATTTCAAAACTGCTGCAAAAGGAGCCATCCAACGGTCCCCGCAGACCAGATCGGATTAGGGACTTACTCAAGATTCTTTTAGTGCCAAAAGATCGGGGACTTGAGGCCCATTTTGGACCTAAGCAACCTAAACCGTTCAGTCAAGAAGTCCAAGTTCCGAATGGTCACTTTACAAACCATTCTCCCATTGTTGGAGAAAGGTGTTTGGATGTGCTCCATAGACCTCAAGGACGCGTATTACCATATCAAAATACATCAAACGTCCAGGAGACACTTGCGCTTCAGCCTAGGAAGCAGTCATTTTCAGTTTCGTGCGCTGCCCTTTGGTCTCACCACAGCCCCCAGGGTGTTCACCAAATGCTTGGCAGTAGTGACTGCTCACTTGAGGAGTCTAGGATTCCAGGTGTTTCCTTACCTAGGCGACTGGCTTCTAACTGCCACCTCAAAGCATCTACTTCTACAGAGCCTGCAGGCCACAACATCACTGGGCAATTCCCTAGGAATCACCTTCAATTGGCCAAAGTCTGTGTTACGGCCATCTCAAAGGATAAAATTCATAGGGGCAGAGATAGATTCAAACCAGATGCGGGTCTATCTACCTGCAGACAGAATTCAGATCATACAAAGTCAGGTTCGAGCCCTACTCCCCAAGTCCAAAGCCCCAGCCAGAATGGTCTTGCAACTATTGGGATCGATGTCTGCCACAGTTCTGCTAGTTCCCTTGGCAAGATTACACATGAGAATCCTCCAGTGGCTTCTCTCAACTCAATGGTCCTTTCAGGAACTCCCTCTCAATCATCTAATATGGATCACAGAATCTTGCGGGCGAGACCTTCGCTGGTGGCTAGTGTCTTCCAATTTGGATCAGGGCGACCCTTTGCTCTTCCTCCTCCGGCAGCCACGTTGACCACGGACGCCTCCCAGACGGGGTGGGGGGGGGCATTCCCTGGGCAGGTCAGTCCAGGGCAAATGGCATCCGGAAGAGACCTCTCTCCACATCAACATCCTAGAGATGAGAGCAGTACTCCTGTCCCTTCAAGCCCTTCACTGTTACCTCCCTCAGGGCGTAATTGCTGTTCACACGGACAACATGTCAGTTGTCTGGTACCTGAACAAGCAGGGAGGGACCAGATCCTATCCTCTTTGCAGAGAAGCGATGAGGGTCTGGGAATGGGCAATCTCAACCAATCGCTTCCTAGTGGCAACTCACATACCGGGCAAATCCAATGTCGTAGCCGACAGGTTGAGCAGGACCATTCTCTCTCCTCATGAGTGGTCTCTGAACATAACTATTACAAGACAGATTTTCAGCGAATGGGGAGTTCCTTGTTGTGACCTCTTCGCGACTCCTCTGAATGCGAAGTGCAAGGATTTTTTCTCCCTATCCCCGGCTCCGGGGAAGAGCCCTATGGATGCGCTAGTCCATCCTTGGCCCACCGGCCTGCTTTATGCCTTCCCTCCAGTTCCACTACTACCCAAGGTAATTCAGAAGGCTTCTCTCTTAGGGAGCAAGATGATCTTAATTGCTCCTTACTGGCCTCGTCAAGTCTGGTTTCCCTATCTTCGGAAACATGCTCTGGAAGGTCCATGGTTCCTGGACCAGATCCCAGACCTACTGACTCATCAGTCGGGACTACTACACCAGTCCCTACACACATTAAGATTGACGGCCTGGCTCCTCCTCTTCCAACCATAGTCAGGAGACATGCACTAGACCCAGAGGTAGTGCGCATATTGTCTTCAGCCCACAAGTCGACTACGAAGAAACTTTATTCTAGCAAATGGAAAAGATTTGCTATATGGGCTCAACTCTGGGGCCTGGACCCCATTTCAACTCCCGTAGCAGAAGTACTCAAGTTCCTAACCTCTCTTTTCAACCAAGGCTCTTCTGTTTCTACCATCAAAGTACAATTGGCAGCAATTTCTAACTTTCATGAATCCATAGACCCACCTTTAATGAGCAACAGGTTGTGTAAGACCTTCTTGAAAGGTGCTGCTCTATTAAGACCTCCAGTTTCTCATCCTGCACCTCCATGGGATCTGGATATAGTATTACGTGCCTTAACTTCTTCCCCCTTTGAACCGGCAGCTACCTGTGATTTAAAGTTTCTATCATGGAAGACAGCTTTCCTAGTGGCAATTACTTCAGCCAGAAGGGTTTCAGAACTTCAAGCTTTGTCAGTAAAACCTCCGTACTTGGTTTTCATCCAGACAGAGTTTCCCTCAGACCGAATCCTTCTTTTGTTCCTAAAGTCTGCTCTACTTTATGCTTACAACAGTCATTAGAGCTCCCAGTGTTTTTCCCAAAATACTCCAATGAAGCGGAATTTATTTTCCACACACTAGATGTCCATAGGCAATTACGTTTTATTTGGATAGGACCAAACAGTCAAGGAATACAGATCAGTTGTTTGTGTCCTTTGCAGAAAACAAATTGGGCAACGCAGTCACAAAGGTCACTATTGCCAAATGGATCAGGGACTGTATTACTCAAGCTTATATTTTTTCTAACGAGGAGCTTTCCACCTCTGTCAAGGCTCATTCTACAAGGGCTATGGCTACTTCGGTAGCATTTCATTCTAAGCTTGCTATTGGTGACATTTGTGCTGCGGCTACATGGTCTTCCCCGCATACTTTCATTTCTCACTACAAATTAGATGTGGCATCTAGAGGACGAGCTTCATTTGGTTCCACAGTGCTCAGGAGTGTTTTCCAATGAGCCACCCGGGATTTAGGTGCTAGGGACGCTGTCCCATCATTCAGAATGTAGGCGAGATCGGATCACATAACATCTTTTAGTTATGTACTCACCATAACTTCAGATGTTTGGGATCCATCTCACATTCTAATAACCCACCCTCCTTCGCCCTTCCTTGGAGATCAGAGGATATCAGAAGGTCCGAATCCTGTTGTTTCATCTTGAAACATCTAACAATGTTATATAAACAAGCTGTGCATGTGTGCATGAATGCGGACAAACAAGATCTGGGGGATTAGTGGTGGTGCATCCTGGGATAAAGAAAGCTCAGCCAATAAGAGGCCTCGCTCTATAGCATAAGCGTGCCGAGTCGGAGCCGAGGTATCGGCTCCGAACCCATCATTCAGAATGTAGGCGAGATGGATCCCAAACATCTGAAGTTATGGTGAGTACATAACTAAAAGTTTGCCAGTTTTTCTGCTAGTTCTAAATGACAAAGCCTGGTCTAGTTTTGGATAACTGCTCAAACATTCATATTTTAGAATTCCTTGCATTTTCTAATCGTGACATGTTCAGTTACAAAATACACTTACATTTTGCCTTACAAGTCAAAGATAGTGGAATAGCTGCATCTTAAACATTTATATTTATCATTTGTGTTTTTATTACAATAGTTAAATGGAATGACAGAAAAAACACACACTACTTTTAGTTCTGTTGTCAAAAATGATGGGCGTACATAGCCACACCATTTACATTGCCCCTAGTTCCACCATTTTCCACCTCCTTCCCTACCCACATCAACACCCGTTCTGTAACAAAAATAAGCAAGTCGGTGAGAGGCAGAACATTTTTCTAGCCTCCCTTTGACTTCATTGCATTGTATTAAAATGATACTTTTTTGTAAATAGCTTTTGTAAAATTAAAAAAAATCATACCAAAGCCTAAACTCTGGCATTCTGTTTGTGCTGCCAAGCAGAAAACCAATTTGTACAGTGATTTCCAGACTACTGGACAAAATGCTATGATTTCCAGACAGTTCTGAAAAATGCCAGATCTGAGGCAACCCTAAAAGAGAAAGAGAGAGAGAAAGGCTGAATGAAGTGTTTAATGTTTTAGCTCGTACCATTTATCACTGCTGCTCTGTAGTGACTGCTGAGCACAGTTAATGATCTAGCAAGATCTGGAGCTTGACAATAGAAAAGGGTGCTTAAGCACCTTTATGATATCAGATATGTGATTAACACTTGCATCTTTTCCCTGATTTTAGAGTGTAATCACAACAATCCATGCACTCCATAGTTCTTTTGGAGTTCTTATATTTATAGGACTATATCTCTCTAATTGCTTGCATTTCCTAATCATTTTTCCAGTAAAATCTATAGGATTTCAGTTATGAATTATTAAGTTGTGCTTTTAGGAGCAAAGATGATGAAAACACTGTGTCTCAAATTGTGATCCAATGTGTAATGCTAGTATTCATTTTTCAATCTAAACATTTAGAATGTTTGCAAACATCACAGTGGATATGATAAATTTTCCTTCTGTTTAAAAAAAACAGCATTCTTGCAATTTTAAAGGGACATTATCTTGTTTCTAAAATCAGTTTCTTGCCTCGGACCGAAGACTCAACATCCTCCCTCATTGTGACATCCTCATGATGTTTTCAGTAATCCCACCCACAAACTAAAATTCAGACCAGTTCCATT